>NC_084634.1:7815584-7905584 GCF_033978795.1 Nerophis ophidion | reverse complement strand
CCAGTGGGACGTCGGTGACAATGATGACTATGAGAACCTTGGAGAGGAGGAAAGCAATGGATGTCGAGCGGGTCTAACATGATACTGTGAAAGTTCAATCCATAATGGATCCAACACAGTCGCGAGAGTCCAGTCCAAAGCGGATCCAACACAGCAGCGAGAGTCCCGTTCACAGCGGAGCCAGCAGGAAAAGGAGATGCGATGCAAGTGTAAGCCACTGTGACACTATTGTTCTTTTTTTATTTTCATAAATGTCTAATGATAATGTCAATGAGGTTTTTTTTAATCACTGCTATGCTGAAATTATAACTAATATTGATACTGTTGTTGATAATATTCATTTTTGTTTCATTATTTTTGGTTTGTTCTGTGTCGTGTTTGTGTCTCCTCTCAATTGCTCTGTTTATTGCAGTTCTGAGTGTTGCTGGGTCAGGTTTGGTTTTGGAATTGGATTGCATTGTTATTATATTGTTGTGTAGTGGTTTGTTGGATTGATTAAAAAAAAAAAATCGATTTAAAAAAAAAAAAAGAGAATCGATTCTGAATCACACAACGTATTCAAATCGATTTTTTCCCACATCCCTAATATGAATATATATAAATATATGTATGTATATATATATATATATATATATATATATATATATATATATATATATATATATATATATATATATGTATACATATAAAAATGTGTGTGCATATATGTATATATGTGTATATACATACACATATATATACATACACATATATATACATACATATATATACATATACACATACATATATATATACATATATATGTATATATATATATAAATACACATATATATGTATAAGATATATACACACAGATATACACATATATAAAAACATACATATATATATATATTTATATATATATATATATATAAATAACCATCCATCCATCTTCTACCGCTTATTCCCCCCCCAAAATATATATATATATATATATATATATATATATTCATATACGCATATATACACACATATATATATATAAAACACAAAGGAAAAATAAAAAGTGGTACTGTTTTTAATATATATATATATATATACATAAAGTATATATACACATATATATATATAAACACACACATATATACACTTATTAATACATATATATACGCATATATACAGTATACATATATACACATACATACACACACACACACACATCTATATATATATGTCTTGATTGGATTATCCAGATAATAGTGCTCGATACCGTGGTAGAGCACAATATGTAGGTGTGGGAAAACTCACAAGACTACTTCATCTCTACAGAACTGTTTCATGAGGGGTTCCCTCAATTATCAGGAGATTTTAATGGAAGCATTCACATACAATGGTTTATATAGGGCACAGAGTGGGTGGGTACAGGCAGGCGTAGGGGCGTGGTGATTGGCTCATGTGTTACCTAGGAGTGTGCCGCGCCTCGCCAAGGAGCAGCGAGAACACCAAGAAGCGCATATGCCAAATCTTCAAAGAAAACGGCCTACGGATCACGATTGAAGCCAACAAGCAAACCGTCAACTTCCTCGACGTCACTTTCAACCTGAGAAACAACAGCTACCAACCATTCACGAAACCCAACACAACACTCCAATACGTGCACCACGACAGCAACCATCCACCCACCACCACGAAAAGAATACCTACCGGAATTAATAAAAGGCTATCGATGCTGTCATCTAGCAAAGCTGAATTCGACCAAGCAACCCCCCCGTACCAGAAAGCACTTGATGAAAACGGATACAACTTCACCCTCACCTATGAACCCACCCCAGGAAACCAACCAAAAAAGCGCAGAAAACGAAACAACATCATCTGGTACAATCCGCCATTCAGCAAAAACGTCTCAACCAACATCGGCCGCAAGTTCCTCACTCTGATCGACAAACACTTCCCCAAAGGCAACACCCTAAGAAAAATATTCAACAAGAACAACATTAAATTGAGCTACAGCTGTATGAATAACATACAACAAATCATTTCAAACCACAACAAAGCAATTGCAAAAGGACTGCCCACCCCCAGACTAAACGACTCTGAAACCAATATGGAATGTGACTGTCGCAAGAAACCTGATTGCCCTCTCAACGGAGGGTGCTTACAGACATCAGTCGTTTACCAAGCAAAGGTAACGCGCAAGGACATTAACACATCCGACACATAAGTAGGATTAACCGAAAGATTGTTCAAAACAAAATGGAATAATCCCGACGCCTCCTTTAGAAACCAGACTTTGCGGAATTCTACAGAACTCAGCAAGCACATTTGGAACCTCAAAGACAATCATGTTGGATATTCAATAACATGGCAAATTCTTGCATCCAGCACACCTTACAACAGTGGTTATAAAAGATGCAACCTATGCTTAAAAGAGAAACTGTTTATTATATATCATCCAGATCTATCATCCCTCAACAAGCGCAGTGAAATCATTTCAACATGCCGCCACAGACGGAAACACCTCCTAGGTAACACATGAGCCAATCACCACGCCCCTACGCCTGCCTGTACCCACCCACTCTGTGCCCTATATAAACCATTGTATGTGAATGCTTCCATTAAAATATCCTGATGATTGAGGGAACCCCTCATGAAACAGTTCTGTAGAGATGAAGTAGTCTTGTGATTTTTCCCACACCTACATCCATCCATCATCCATCCATCATCTTCCGCTTATCCGAGGTCGGGTCGCGGGGGAAACAGCCTAAGCAGGGAAACCCAGACTTCCCTCTCCCCAGCCACTTCGTCTAGCTCTTCCCGGGGGATCCCGAGGCGTTCCCAGGCCAGCCGGGAGACATAGTCTTCCCAACGTGTCCTGGGTCTTCCCCGTGGCCTCCTACCGGTTGGACGTGCCCTAAACACCTCCCTAGGGAGGCGTTCGGGTGGCATCCTGACCAGATGCCCGAACCACCTCATCTGGCTCCTCTCGATGTGGAGGAGCAGCGGCTTTACTTTGAGTTCCTCCCGGATGGCAGAGCTTCTCACCCTATCTCTAAGGGAGAGCCCCGCCACACGGCGGAGGAAACTCATTTCGGCCGCTTGTACCCGTGATCTTATCCTTTCGGTCATGACCCAAAGCTCATGACCATAGGTGAGGATGGGAACGTAGATCGACCGGTAAATTGAGAGCTTTGCCTTCCGGCTCAGCTCCTTCTTCACCACAACGGATCGGTACAACGTCCGCATTACTGAGGACGCCGCACCGATCCGCCTGTCGATCTCACGATCCACTCTTCCCTCACTCGTGAACAAGACTCCTAGGTACTTGAACTCCTCCACTTGGGGCAGGGTCTCCTCCCCAACCCGGAGATGGCACTCCACCTTTTTCCGGGCGAGAACCATGGACTCGGATTTGGAGGTGCTGATTCTCATTCCGGTCGCTTCACACTCGGCTGCGAACCGATCCAGCGAGAGCTGAAGATCCCGGTCAGATGAAGCCATCAGGACCACATCATCTGCAAAAAGCAGAGACCTAATCCTGCGGTTACCAAACCGGAACCCCTCAACGCCTTGACTGCGCCTAGAAATTCTGTCCATAAAAGTTATGAACAGAATCGGTGACAAAGGACAGCCTTGGCGGAGTCCAACCCTCACTGGAAATGTGTTCGACTTACTGCCGGCAATGCGAACCAAGCTCTGGCACTGATCGTACAGGGAACGGACCGCCACAATAAGACAGTCCGATACCCCATACTCTCTGAGCACTCCCCACAGGACTTCCCGAGGGACACGGTCGAATGCCTTCTCCAAGTCCACAAAGCACATGTAGACTGGTTGGGCAAACTCCCATGCACCCTCAAGAACCCTGCCGAGAGTATAGAGCTGGTCCACAGTTCCACGACCAGGACGAAAACCACACTGTTCCTCCTGAATCCGAGGTTCGACTATCCGACGTAGCCTCCTCTCCAGTACACCTGAATAAACCTTACCGGGAAGGCTGAGGAGTGTGATCCCACGATAGTTGGAACACACCCTCCGGTCCCCCTTCTTAAAGAGAGGAACCACCACCCCGGTCTGCCAATCCAGAGGTACCGCCCCCGATGTCCACGCGATGCTGCAAAGTCTTGTCAACCAAGACAGCCCCACAGCATCCAGAGCCTTAAGGAACTCCGGGCGGATCTCGTCCACCCCTGGGGCCTTGCCACCGAGGAGCTTTTTAACTACCTCAGCGACCTCAGCCCCAGAAATAGGAGAGTCCACCACAGATTCCCCAGGCACTGCTTCCTCATAGGAAGACGTGTTGGTGGGATTGAGGAGGTCTTCGAAGTATTCCTTCCACCTATCCACAACATCCGCAGTCGAGGTCAGCAGAACACCATCCGCACCATACACGGTGTTGATAGTGCACTGCTTCCCCTTCCTGAGGCGGCGGACGGTGGTCCAGAATCGCTTCGAAGCCGTCCGGAAGTCGTTTTCCATGGCTTCCCCGAACTCTTCCCATGTCCGAGTTTTTGCCTCCGCGACCGCTGAAGCTGCACACCGCTTGGCCTGTCGGTACCTGTCCACTGCCTCCGGAGTCCTATGAGCCAAAAGGACCCGATAGGACTCCTTCTTCAGCTTGACGGCATCCCTCACCGCTGGTGTCCACCAAGGGGTTTTAGGATTGCCGCCCCGACAGGCACCAACTACCTTGCGGCCACAGCTCCGATCTGCCGCCTCGACAATAGAGGTGCGGAACATGGTCCACTCGGACTCAATGTCCAGCACCTCCCTCGTGACATGTTCAAAGTTCTTCCGGAGGTGGGAATTGAAACTTTGTCTGACAGGAGACTCTGCCAGACGTTCCCAGCAGACCCTCACAATGCGTTTGGGCCTCCCAGGTCTGTCCGGCATCCTCCCCCACCATCGCAGCCAACTCACCACCAGGTGGTGATCGGTAGAAAGCTCCGCCCCTCTCTTCACCCGAGTGTCCAAAACATGAGGCCGCAAATCCGATGACACAACTACAAAGTCGATCATGGAACTGCGGCCTAGGGTATCCTGGTGCCAAGTGCACATATGGACACCCTTATGTTTGAACATGGTGTTTGTTATCGACAAACTGTGACGAGCACAAAAGTCCAATAACAAAACACCACTCGGGTTCAGATCCGGGCGGCCATTCTTCCCAATCACGCCTCTCCAGGTTTCACTGTCGTTGCCAACGTGAGCGTTGAAGTCTCCCAGTAGGACAAGGGAATCACCCGGGGGAGCACTTTCCAGTACTCCCTCGAGTGTTCCCAAAAAGGGTGGGTACTCTGAACTGCTGTTTGGTGCATAAGCACAAACAACAGTCAGGACCCGTCCCCCCACCCGAAGGCGGAGGGAGGCTACCCTTTCGTCCACCGGGTTGAACTCCAACGTACAGGCTTTGAGCCGGGGGGAAACAAGAATTGCCACCCCAGCCCGTCGCCTCTCACTGCCGGCAACGCCAGAGTGGAAGAGGGTCCAATCCCTCTCGAGAGAAGTGGTTCCAGAGCCCTTGCTGTGCGTCGAAGTGAGTCCAACTATATCCAGCCGGAATTTCTCGACTTCGCGCACTAGCTCAGGCTCCTTCCCCCCCAGTGACGTGACGTTCCACGTCCCAAGAGCTAGCTTCTGTAGCCGAGGATCGGACCGCCAAGTGCCCTGCCTTCGGCTGTCGCCCAGCTCACAATGCACCCGACCTCTATGGCCCCTGCTATGGGTGGTGAGCCCATTGGAGGGGTGACCCACGTTGCCTCTTCGGGCTGTGCCCGGCCGGGCCCCATGGGAACAGGCCCGGCCACCAGGCGCTCGCCATCGTGCCCCACCTCCGGGCCTGGCTCCAGAGGGGGGCCCCGGTGACCCGCGTCCGGGCGAGGGAAATCTGGGTCCATGGTTTTTCATCTTCATAAAGGTCTTCGAGCTGCTCTTTGTCTGATCCCTCACCTAGAACCTGTTTGCCTTGGGAGACCCTACCAGGGGGCTTTATGCCCCCGGACAACATAGCTCCTAGGATCATTGGGACACGCAAACTCCTCTACCACGATAAGGTTGCAGCTCAGAGAGGAGCCACACCTACATATATATATATATATATATATATATATATATATATATATATACATACATACACAGAGAGGGGCGCGCCGAGGCCGCCTCCGAGATGGGCGTCAGGTGCGTAGATGGCCCACCTGGGCACAGTTATGCAATCACCTCTCAATGTGTAAAAGGGCAGAAAGGGCTAGAGTGCCGCTGGTGAATGAGGAGCAAGTGAGACAGAGAGCAATACACAAACGACGCCGGGGGTGGCTGAAAAGCGACCGGAAGAGTGAGCAGTTAGAAGAGGCGAGAGCTGAAAAGCGACCCGACCTGAACTGAGGTGGTTTTTTGGGTGTTTTTTTTCAGGTTGGGTCGCTTTTCAGCTCTTGCCTCTCAAACCGCTCGCCCTTCCGATTGCTTTTCAACCGTGCCCGGCGCGCCCCGCCTTGCTGCAGGTCCGCCGGCCACCCCTTTTCACAGCATACTACATTAGGTTCTCTAATGTGGTGCTGTATCACACGGAGCCAAACAACCCGGGTAATGGGAATTAAACTTTAGTTGTCACTAAATGTAGAAACTGAATGTGATTGTGAACGTTCTGTCATGTCTGGTAGAAAGTGGGCCGAGTCGGGCTAGGCATGGTGGACTCCAGGCGCAAATGTTACCTGACAGGACGCTGAAATAGGTGGCGTCCTCGTCGTCCTCGTGCGAAGAAGACCCGCCCACATCGACCGTGTGGTCCCACTCCAGTGGGATGGAGTCCACGCTGACGGGGGTCTCTCTCCCGGAGTGCTCCAAAGTTGGACACGTGGTCTGACGCCCGGTGCTGTCTTTCTTAAAGGTGTCCCTCCAGGAAGGGACGCTGCTGGGCTCGGGTGAGTTGTCCAGGTCAGACAGCTCCCTCTCTTCCTCCAGTACCTCCATGTGGAAGAAGACGTTGATTGACAGAGCCTGGGACGGGAACTTTGGCGGACGCGTGGCTACTAACCGGGCGTCTGTGGACCAGGCGCTGGTGGAAACGGGCCACACGTCCAAACACTTCCTGGCAGTACGAGTGGAGCTCCTCCAGCTCGTCCTCGATCAGCACGGCGTCCAGAGCAGCGCTCTTCTGGATCAGGTTCTCCCCGGACACGATGAGGGCGTCAATCTTGTTGGCGTTGAGCGTGATCTCCTGCTGGAAGGCCTGCACAAACAACACCACGTTATGTCGAGTCACTAAGTGGAGACCAACGGAGGAGACGTACCATGAGCTGCCTCATCTTGTCCTCAACGTCGCTCTCAGAGAAGTGCTCCACGTTGGTAAGTTGGAGGTCCATCTCTGTCAGCCAGACCAGGATCCCGTCACGCGTCACCTCAAAGTCCTCTCTCTGAGATGTGAAGTGCTGACCGAAAGAAGAAAAATCAACAAGCAAGAGGATGCGTGAATGAGATGAAGACACAATAGCTTAAAGGGGAACATTATCACCAGACCTATGTAAGCGTCAATATATACCTTGATGGTGCAGAAAAAAGACCATAAAGACTCTAAATGGGCGAACTTTGGCGAATTAAACGCCTTTCTGTTTATCGCTCTGGAGGCGATGACGTCAGAACGTGACGTCGCCGAGGTAATAGAGCCGCCATTTTCATTTTCAACACATTGTAAACATTGGGTCTCAGCTCTGTTATTTTCCGTTTTTTTGACAATTTTTTTGGAACCTCGGAGACATCATGCCTCGTCGGTGTGTTGTCGGAGGGATTCAAGTTGCACCACTGGCCCGAAGATGCGAAAGTGGTAAAAAATCTGCCGCCAGACCCCCATTGAATGTGCGGGAGTGTCTCCACATTTTACCGGCGATGGCAGACATGGCACAGAGATGTATGGATAACCTGCAGATGCATTTGCAACGATAAAGTCAACGAAATCACAAAGGTGAGTTTTGTTGATGTTGACTGCCAGCTAATCAATGATAACATGCTACGCTAATCGATGCTAACATGCTATTTACCGGCGGTGCTAAAGCAGACATGGCACAGAGATGTATGGATAACCTGCAGATGCATTTGCAACGATAAAGTCAACAAATTCACAAAGGTGAGTTTTGTTGATGTTGTTGACTTATGTGCTAATCAGACATATTTGGTCGCGGCGTGACTGCCAGCTAATCGATGCCAACATGCTACGCTAATCGACGCTAACATGCTATTTACCGGAGGTGCTAAAGCAGACATGGCACAGAGATGTATGGATAACCTGCAGATGCATTTGCAACAATAAAGTCAACGAAATCACAAAGGTGAGTTTTGTTGATGTTGACTGCCAGCTAATCGATGATAACATGCTATGCTAATCGATGCTAACATGCTATTTACCGGTGGTGCTAAAGCAGACATGGCACAGAGATGTATGGATAACCTGCAGATGCATTTGCAACGATAAAGTCAACAAATTCACAAAGGTGAGATTTGTTGATGTTGTTGACTTATGTGCTAATCAGACATATTTGTTCGCTGCATGACTGCCAGCTAATCGATGCTAACATGCTACGCTAATCGACGCTAACATGCTATTTACCGGAGGTGCTAAAGCAGACATGGCACAGAGATATATGGATAACCTGCAGATGCATTTGCAACGATAAAGTCAACGAAATCACAAAGGTGAGTTTTGTTGATGTTGACTGCCAGCTAATCGATGCTAACATGCTATGCTAATCAACGCTAACATGCTATTTACTGGCGGTGCTAAAGCAGACATGGCACAGAGATGTATGGATAACCTGCAGATGCATTTGCAACGATAAAGTCAACGAAATCACAAAGGTGAGTTTTGTTGATGTTGACTGCCAGCTAATCGATGCTAACATGCTATGCTACTCTACGCTAACATGCTATTTACTGGCGGTGCTAAAGCAGACATGGCACAGAGATGTATGGATAACCTGCAGATGCATTTGCAACGATAAAGTCAACGAAACCACAAAGGTGAGTTTTGTTGATGTTGACTGCCAGCTAATCGATGATAACATGCTATGCCACATTTAATGCGAAACAAAAACTTACCAATCGACGGATTTAAGTTGCTCCAGTGTCACGAGATGCGAAAGTCCTGATCGTTTGGTCCGCACATTTTACCGGCGATGCTAACGCAGCTATTCGTCCATGCTATGGCTATGAATAGCGTCAATAGCTATTCGCTCAATAGCTTCAGTTTCTTCTTCAATACTTTCATACTCCAACCATCCGTTTCAATACATGTTGAATCGCTTAAGCCGCTGAAATCCGAGTCTGAATCCGAGCTAATGTCGCTATATTTTGCTGTGGTATTCGCCATTGTTTGTTTACATCGGCAGCACTGTATGACGTCACAGGGAAATGGATAGTCGCATCCCAAATAGCGAAAATCAAGCACTTTAAAGCTTTTTTTAGGGATATTCCGAGACCGGTAAAATTTCTTAAAAAAATTCCAAAAATACAACAAGCCACTGGGAACTGATTTTTATTGTTTTTAACCCTTTTGAAATTGTGATAATGTTCCCCTTTAGACCTCATCCTTATCCGTCATCTCACAATGGTCTTTGGTGACTGTCTCTCTCTCTCTGGTGTTATGCTGAGCGTGGTTTAATGTTACCGCTGGCTTTTCGCCCGGTTTTCTCTTGAGTAATTATGGGATGTTGCAGCATGGCAAGCCTATAAAGGTCAGCATCCTCTTCGGTTACGGGGGAACCCATCAGAGCAAACACGCTCCATCTGCCTGCTGGGAGCTTCCTTTTAAAAAGCTCAGGGAGAATCTGGTATGGTTCTAGTTTGGGTCTACATCCGTTTTCCCCTATAACGGTAACTCAGCATCTTAAAAGCCTACTAAAACCCACTACTACCCACCACGCAGTCTGATAGTTTATATATCAATGATGAAATATTAACATTGCAACACATGCCAATACGGCCTTTTTAGTTTACCAAATTGCAATTTTAAATTTCCCGGGAGTTTCGTCTTGAAAACGTCGTGTAATGATGACGTGTTCGCAAGACGTCACGGATTTTTAGGAAGTATGAGCGCTGCACACACACACAGCTAAAAGTCGTCTGCTTTAACCGCATAATTACACAGTATTTTGGACATTTGTGTCGCTGAATCTTTTGCAGTTTGTTCAATTAATAATGGAGAAGTCACAGTAGAAAGATGGAGTTGGGAAGCTTTAGCCTTTAGCCACACAAACACACGGTGATTCCCTGTTTAAAATTCCTGTAAATGAAGCTTTACTATGGATCAGAGCGGTCAAGCGCACAGGGATCCCGACCAAATGTCAACCGGCAGTTTTCGGTGAGAAAATTGTGGTAAAAAGTCGCCTCTTACCGGAGATCAGCTGAGCTTGAGCCATAAAGCTGCCGTCGACTTCCATCAGACACTGGCCTCAAGACACCCGTGGACAAACGCCCTCCGACTATCAGGTACTATTAAACTCACTAAAACACTAGCAACACAATAGAAAGATAAGGGATTTCCCAGAATTATCCTAGTAAATGTGTCTAAAAACATCTGGATTTTTTATTCAATTTTTTTCTAGTCCGTCGCTATCAATATCCTCGGCCACGAATCTTTCATCTTCGCTCAAATTAATGGGGAAATTGCCGGTCCGAATAGCTCATTTTGTTGGAGGCTCCCATTATAAACAATGTGAGGACGTGAGGAGCCCTCACACCGGTGACGTCATTGTCTGCTACTTCCGGCACAGGCAAGGCTTTTTTATCAGCACCAAAAATTGCAAACTTTATCGTGGATGTTCTCTACTAAATCCTTTCAGCAAAAATATGGCAATATGGCGAAATGATCAAGTATGACACATAAGAATGGACCTGCTATCCCCCGTTTGAATAAGAAAATCTCATTTCAGTAGGCCTTTAACACAGCTGATACGCAACTAGTCTGCCAGAGAATAGGAAGACATAGTAAGACTCCCTCAAGATACTGGGGTGTAACGGTTGACGCAGTCGTCCTTTTTGGTTCCGCACAGAGGCGTACCAATCGAAAGACAAAGTACTTCTCCTGCGTCTTGTATTTTTTGGGTAAACAAAGACAAAGTATTCGCCGCGGAAGGTTATAGCCAGTTTCTAGGCGCAGTCAAGGCGTTGAGGGGTTCCGGTTTGGTAACCGCAGGATTAGGCCTCTGCTTTTTGCAGATGATGTAGTCCTGATGGCTTCATCTGACCGGGATCTTCAGCTCTCGCTGGATCGGTTCGCAGCCGGGTGTGAAGCGACCGGAATGAGAATCAGCACTTCCAAGTCCGAGTCCATGGTTCTCGCCCGGAAAAGGGTGGAATGCCATCTCCGGGTTGGGGAGGAGACCCTGCCCCAAGTGGAGGAGTTCAAATACCTAGGAGTCTTGTTCACGAGTGAGGGAAGAGTGGATCGTGAGATCGACAGGCGGATCGGTGCGGCGTCTTCAGTAATGCGGACGTTGTACCGATCCGTTGTGGTGAAGAAGGAGCTGAGCCGGAAGGCAAAGCTCTCAATTTACCGGTCGATCTACGTTCCCATCCTCACCTATGGTCATGAGCTTTGGGTCATGACCGAAAGGACAAGATCACGGGTACAAGCGGCCGAAATGAGTTTCCTCTCCCTTAGAGATAGGGTGAGAAGCTCTGCCATCCGGGAGGAACTCAAAGTAAAGCCGCTGCTCCTTCACATCGAGAGGAGCCAGATGAGGTGGTTCGGGCATCTGGTCAGGATGCCACCCGAACGCCTCCCTAGGGAGGTGTTTAGGGCACGTCCAACCGGTAGGAGGCCACGGGGAAGACCCAGGACACGTTGGGAAGACTATGTCTCCCGGCTGGCCTGGGAACGCCTCGGGATCCCCCGGGAAGAGCTAGACGAAGTGGCTGGGGAGAGGGAAGTCTGGGTTTCCCTGCTTAGGCTGTTGCCCCCACGACCCGACCTCGGATAAGCGGAAAAAGATGGATGGATGAGAAAGAATTCCACCTGAAAAGCTTCAAAAATGTGTCTCCTCATTTCCTGAAGGTTTATTCAGTGTTGTTAAAAGGAAAGGTGATGTAAAACAGTGGTGAACATGCCCTTTCCCAACTACTTTGGCACGTGTTGCAGCCATACAATTCTAAGTTAATTATTATTTGCAAAATATAAATAAAGTTTATGAGTTTGAACACCAAATATCTTGTCTTTGTAGTGCATTCAACTGAATATGGGTTGAAAATCATTTGCAAATCATTGTATTCCGTTTATATTTACATCTAACACAATTTCCCAATACATATGGAAACGGGGTTTGTAGTTGTATTGTTGCTGGTTTTATTGTGATAATTTATTGGCATACGAAGGCAAAAAAAATGAATATTTCTAGTCTTTTCGAAAAAAAAAAACCTCACCTTGAGTCTGCGGAGCACGGCAGCCACGCGCCTCTGCAGGCCGTCCCAGCGCCGGTTGCCCTCGGCCACCATGAGGCGGAGCTTGCTGGCGGCGTCCGTGCGGTTCTCCCGGGCCAGGCGCCGGTACTGTTTGTTGACCAGCTCCAGCTGAGTCAGACGCTCGTGGACCTGTCGCTGGAAGGCCTGAGAGGAGAGCGAGTCAGCCGTCATGTTTGTATAGTCGGTCAATCAATTGGAACACTTGCGTACTCATGAATGCGAGGGTGTGTGCACGCTGGGACATAATGCCCCTGGTAGATTTCGCACTCAGGACGCTCAAAAGTATGCAACGAAGGACACGTACCACCCTCAAAAGTCGCCGTCTTGGCTACGTAGCGGAAGGCTACCAAACAAAAAGCGACTTTGAAGGGAGAAGGTAAATATTGGGATAGCCAATGTAGACTAAGTACAGTCTACAGAGTATTCAGTGTACTGATTAAAGTATTCCATTCCGGACACAACTACAACCCAACGAAGGTCTTAGATAACCTCTCGGGAGAACTTTCCTGCTCACCTCAAACTTCTTCAGCTCCTCCTTGGCGCTGGTGTAGAGGACGTCAGCCGAATCGGGGTTGGCCGCCGTCAGCTCGGACGCCTTGAGCCAGTCCTCGAAGCGAGCGTAGTCGTCCAGGAACTTGCACCAAAGACGCCACGTCTCTTCGATCCTGACCAAAAACACCGGGAAGGTGAGGGCATCAAGTGCTTGCACGACTGATAAGGACTCGGACGTAGGTGAGAAGATTCCTTGAACTGACCTCATTCTCCGTTCCATGGACATAGCGCAGATGTTTCTCCAGCGGCGGTCCAGGCTGCTGGTGGTCTGCAGGATGGAGTCGTTCTCCGAGTCGCTGCCGTAGGCGTCGGCGTCCCGCAGCAGGACGTCGCACAGCGTCAACACCGACGTCACGCTCTCCGTGTGCTGCTCGATATCTCGCTGCAATTCCTGAAGGCCAAAGGACACGCTCGTCATTGATTTTCATTCTGCTGGTAAATGAAAGCCAACGGCGATTATTTGGAATGGTCCATTTATCCATTCTCGTCCACGCATTCAGAATTCTTAGAGGGGAGTCCAGACTTCGTGGTCTCTGTATCTCTTCTAGGTCCACTGGCGGGGGGAACACAGAGCCGTTCCTAAACAAGATCCTTAGAACGTGGACTTTGGCAGGACGGGAAGACTTCACCATGGAGGTGTTCACGAGGTATTTGGACTAAATGCCCAATCTCCCCATGTCTAGCATTAAACGATTACAGTTGGTAGAAAATGCGGCTGCTAGACTTTTGACAAGAACAAGAAAGTTTGATCACATTACGCCTGTACTGGCTCACCTGCACTGGCTTCCTGTGTGACTTTAAGGTTTTACTACTTACGTATAAAATACTACACGGTCTAGTTCCAGCCTATCTTGCCGTTTGTATTGTACCGTATGTCCCGGCAAGAAATCTGCGTTCAAAGGACTCCGGCTTATTAGTGATTCCTAAAGCCCAAAAAAAGTCTGCGGGCTATAGAGCGTTTTCCGTTCGAGCTCCAGTACTCTGGAATGCCCTCCCGGTAACAGTTCGAGATGCTACCTCAGTAGAAGCGTTTAAGTCTCACCTTAAAACTCATTTGTATACTCCAGCCTTTAAATAGACCTCCTTTTTAGACCAGTTGTTCTGCCGCTTCTTTTCTTTTTCTCCACTGTCCCCCCCTCCCCTGTGGAGGGGGTCCGGTCCGATGACCATGGATGAAGTACTGGCTGTCCAGAGTCGGGACCCAGGATGGACCGCTCGTCGGGACCCAGGATGGACCGCTCGCCTGTGTATCGGTTGGGGACATCTCTACGATGCTGATCAGACTCCGCTTGGGATGGTTTCCTGTGGACGGGACTCTCGCTGCTGTCTTGGATCCGCTTTGAACTGAACTCTCGCGGCTGTGTTGAAGCCACTATGGATTGAACTTTTACAGTATCATGTTAGACCCGCTGGACACCATTGCTTTCGGTCCCCTAGGGGTAGTGGGGGGTGGGGGCGGTTTGGGGGGTTGCCCACATATGAGGTCCTCTCCAAAGTTCTCATAGTCATCATTGTCACTGGCGTCCCACTGGGTGTGAGTTTTCCGTGCCCTTATGTGGGTTCTTCCGAGGACGTCGTAGTCGTAGTGGTTTGTACAGTGCTTTGAGACATTTGTGATTTAGGGCTATATAATTAAATATTGATTGATTGATTGATTGATTGATCCATCTCAACTGGCTTCTCTGGATGTGAATGAGCGGAGGTTCTACTTTGAGCCTCCCCGCCGTCTCTTAGGGCAAAGAAACATTCGAGCCTCTTTGTGGATGTAGATAGACGGCAGATCGACCACTAACTCGAGGGCTTTCGGGGTCAGCTCTCTCTTAACCACGAATCCGCAAGCCTCCCCACAACCTGGGACAAGACCTCGCCTCCAACACCTTTTCTGACTGAAAACCATGGCTTCAGATTTGGAGTCTCATCTTAGAAGCTTCAAAAAGCCCAGCGAAAAACTGACGGGCATTTGGAATGGTAGAACTTTGTGTGACTTCAAGAAAATGACTTAATATGTCCAAAGATTTTTTTTCCCTTGCAGTTTTAACCAGGCAGGTAGAAATGATGTTTTTCATTTCAAAAACACACAGAAGACCCCCCCACACCCCCACCCGTCGTCCTCCCTCTCTGACTGTGCGTTAGTGGTCTCCTGTTGGTTGCCGTGGTGACAGCTAAGAGCTTACAGAGCTCATACGCACGGAAATCATTCCATCCGCTAATGGAGACACCTGGAGCCTTTTCGGAAGTCTCTTAAACCCCCGCGTCCGCGTCACTCCGTCATCTGGCCTCATATCCGCTCTAACCTAACAAAATCATCCACCTGGTCCAGTTCCGGACCACCGACTTTCATGGGATTTGTTTTGAGGCTCAGACTGGCACTTAATTGTTGTTTAGTGTGGAAACGTCCTCTCCTTTAGGCTGAGCACACGCATTAGTTCAGGCTTTGGAAGTAGTAATAAGTAAAAACTACTAAGGGGGCTGGCAGGGATTTGAAAGGGGGTTTGCAGGTGAAAGAGGTGGGGGTCACGTCAAAAAGGTGGTGCGGTATAAATGCACCACCTGTTCAGGGGTGGTCCGTAGGGGAATAGGTCAAAAAGGGGGCAGGGCCTAAATGGACCGGATATCAGTAGTTTTGGTGACGTGACCGCAAGATGCAGGAGGTGAGTGAAATGATAACATTTAATAAAAAAAGAAACCAAAAAAATCTCTCACCAGGGAGTGGGGGAAAAGAAAGGAAAAATAAAATTACAAGTCACGGAGATTCTATATTCCTAGAGCCCCAAAAAAAGTCTGCGGGCTATAGAGCGTTTTCCGTTCGGGCTGCAGTACTCTGGAATGCCCTCCCGGTAACAGTTCGAGATGCTACCTCAGTAGAAGCCCTTAAAACTCATCTGTATACTCTAGCCTTTAAATAGACCTCCTTTTTAGACCAGTTGATCTGCCGCTTCTTTTCTTTCTCCTATGTCCCCCCCTCCCTTGTGGAGGGGGTCCGGTCCGATGACCATGGATGAAGTACTGGCTGTCCAGAGTCGAGACCCAGGATGGACCGCTCGTCGGGACCCAGGATGGACCGCTCGCCTGTATCGATTGGGGACATCTCTACGCTGCTGATCCGCCTCCGCTTGAGATGGTTTCCTGTGGACGGGACTCTCGCTGCTGTCTTGGATCTGCTTGGAACTGAACTCTCGCGGCTGTGTTGGAGCCACTATGGATTGAACTTCCACAGTATCTTGTTAGACCCGCTCGACATCCATTGCTTTCGGTCCCCTGGGGGGGGGGGGTTGCCCACATCTGAGGTCCTCTCCAAGGTTTCTCATAGTCAGCATTGTCACCGGCGTCCCACTGGATGTGAATTCTCCCTGCCCACTGGGTGTGAGTTTTCCTTGCCCTTTTGTGGGTTCTTCCGAGGATGTTGTAGTCGTAATGATTTGTGCAGCCCTTTGAGACATTTGTGATTTGGGGCTATATAAATAAACATTGATTGATTGATTGATTGATTGATGTTCTATCATTGGGTGTGGAGGGGGCAGGGCAAAGCAAGCCATGCGAAAATGAACCGACACACACCGCGCAGGACCAAATAGGAGACTGATTGGCAACCGGGCTCAGGTGTGTCCTGGCAGGTGTGGGAGTCAGCACTAAGGACTGACCGGGGAAGTGAAACTGTCAAAATAAGAGTACCTGGCAGGAAGTAAATTACCACACAAAAGGGGGGAAACAAAATACTGAGTCCCAGACATAATTGCCAACATTGACATCTCATAATTCGGGAGATGGGGGGGCAGGGAGGGTGTTTAGGGGATAGCGGGGGTGAATACATTTTCCAGTATTTCATAATAATCCGTTCATGAATCCGTTCGGCCATCGTGTTCAATGGAGAAGTCTGATCTTTCAAATTTGCAGGCAGCATACCCCTTCCCCTTCAAGCTGTCCTGGATGAACTGTTACGTTTTCCAATCATTTTTTAACTTGTAAGCGTACTTCTTCTCACTTGTCTTCTCCATGTCTCTTCTTCGTTCTTCTACTTCGCCTCTGTTATGTTTTTGGACATTACTACTTGCCGTAGTTTTGAATCCGGATGTTGTATTTCAGTGCGCTAACGTGCCGGCTGGAATAAACCCACGCTGAGAAATAGCTCCGTGCCTGCCTACTTTATGGGTTTATAGATAAACCTATGGATAACGGAGTCTCCTTTTCAGGTGAGAGAGGAAACTAAACGCAGTGCCCTTAAGGCACGCCCCCAATATTGTTGTCCGGGTGGAAATCGGGAGAATGGTCGCCCCAGGAGGGGCACTGAAATTCGGGAAAAATCGGGAGGGTTGGCAAGTATGGTCCCAAACCGTCGCAAGGGCGTGGCACCGTACACCACCTATACGTATTCCCGGTTTAGGTTACCCCCGTAGTGTGACGTAATTTCCCACTGACCAGTTGGTGGATTTAGGTCACGCCCCTTTTGACGTCATATCACCCTCAATCCCCACTAAAACATTACCTCCGGAGAAATCAGATGTGTCCGCCAATCTATCCACAGTCGTGCTTACTCTTGTTGTCCAAAACACCTTTCGTTTATTTCGCGCCCTTCCGGGCGTCTCCTGAGTGGCGGCAGAGAACGGGCTCACCTGCTGCTGGGCCAGCTTCCTCTGGATCTCGTCGCCGTGGCAGACGACGTAGACGGGCGGCCGGGACAGCTCGGCCTCCACGCGGGACAACCAGGTGCGCAGGTTGCTCATGTTCTTGTCCAGCTGCTGCACCGTCGCCAGAGTCTCCTTCAGCTTCCTCACCCTCAAACAAGAAGAGACATCTCCAGGTTGGGCGGGCAAGGACTCGACAGAGTAATGACTTCATAACGCGGCGCCACTCTTCGGAGGGAGGACGGAAAAACCTTATCCGTCCCAGTTTGAGCGTAACGACATTTCAAATATTCTTTGGGTTCAGCAATATATACCTCACTAAATAGCAGCAACCACAAGGGGGCGTAACTTAGCTCTCAGGTCAATTTACGACAGTGGTTCACCAGGTACCACCTCAGAAAATACTGGTTACACGCAGTTTGAACAGTAACACTGTTTGAGTATAGAGACATAAAAAGCAGTACTTTGGTCAAATAATTTTATTGGGGAACCACTAGCATAGTTTGAGACTCACCGATCTAAAACATTAGCAGACTGCAAATAGCACTGCAAACTGGGGGGGGGGGGCCGGGGAGGGCCATGTCCCCTTCAGATTCCTGGTATGCCAGTGGTGCGTTCAGGGTGTACATGAATGAGGAACTGAGAGCTGCGCCTGAGCCTGTAGTGGTGATCCGACCACGGTCTACCCCTGACACATTTGTGGACGAGGATGTTTAACAACCAGGGCCGTGACTAGGAGTCAACGACTGCTTTGGGGCGCCGTTCTCCCTAAGTATCTGGTCCCCACGGGAAGGGATGGGGCCCCTCTGCTTCCGGCACGAAAGTGAGTGTGTGAGTAAGTAAGAAAGACTGACTGAGTGAGTGAGTGTTTGTGAAAGAGTGAGAGAGAGAAATCATAATGGCAGCTACATTTGCCATCTTAAAGATCTTAAACAAAATATTTGGGAATGTCCGGCGGGCCAGATCGAAAAGCTTAACGGGCCGCATGTGAGCCCCCGGGCCTTAATTTAGGGTTCCACTGTAATGGATGGTGGCGCCCTACCGTGGCAAAATAAAAGCCGCTACAACTGAAAAACGTGTAAATGGAATTTTCGATTGATTGATTGATACTTTTATTAGTAGATTGCACAGTTCGGTACATATTCCGTACAATTGACCACTAAATGGTTTTTCAACTTGTTTAAGTCGGGGTCCACGTTAATCAATTCATGGTACAAATATATACTATCAACATAATACAGTCATCACACAGGTTAATCATCATAGTATGTACATTGAATTATTTACATTATTTACAATCCGGGGGGTTGGATGGATTTAAGAAGGGGGACCGGAGGGTGTGTTCCAACTATCGTGGGATCACACTCCTCAGCCTTCCCGGTAAGGTTTATTCGGGTGTACTGGAGAGGAGGCTACGCCGGATAGTCGAACCTCGGATTCAGGAGGAACAGTGTGGTTTTCGTCCTGGTCGTGGAACTGTGGACCAGCTCTATACTCTCGGCAGGGTTCTTGAGGGTGCATGGGAGTTTGCCCAACCAGTCTACATGTGCTTCGTAGACTTGGAGAAGGCATTCGACCGTGTCCCTCGGGGAGTCCTGTGGGGAGTGCTCAGAGAGTATGGGGTATCAAACTGTCTTATTGTGGCGGTCCGCTCCCTGTATGATCAGTGCCAGAGCTGGGTCCGCATTGCCGGCAGTAAGTCGAACACATTTCCAGTGAGGGTTGGACTCCGCCAAGGCTGTCCTTTGTCACCGATTCTGTTCATAACTTTTATGGACAGAATTTCTAGGCGCAGTCAAGGCGTTGAGGGGTTCCGGTTTGGTGACCGCAGGATTAGGTCTCTGCTTTTTGCAGACGATGTGGTCCTGTTGGCTTCATCTGACCGGGATCTTCAGCTCTCACTGGATCGGTTCGCAGCCGAGTGTGAAGCGACCGGAATGAGAATCAGCACCTCCAAGTCCGAGTCCATGGTTCTCGCCCGGAAAAGGGTGGAATGCCATCTCCGGGTTGGGGAGGAGACCCTGCCCCAAGTGGAGGAGTTCAAGTACCTAGGAGTCTTGTTCACGAGTGGGGGAAGAGTGGATCGTGAGATCGACAGGCGGATCGGTGCGGCGTCTTCAGTAATGCGGACGTTGTACCGATCCATTGTGGTGAAGAAGGAGCTGAGCCGGAAGGCAAAGCTCTCAATTTACCGTTCGATCTACGTTCCCATCCTCACCTATGGTCATGAGCTTTGGGTCATGACCAAAAGGGTAAGATCACGGGTACAAGCGGCCGAAATGAGTTTCCTCCGCCGTGTGGCGGGGCTCTCCCTTAGAGATAGGGTGAGAAGCTCTGCCATCCGGGAGGAACTCAAAGTAAAGCCGCTGCTCCTCCACATCGAGAGGAGCCAGATGAGGTGGTTCGGGCATCTGGTCAGGATGCCACCCGAACGCCTCCCTAGGGAGGTGTTTAGGGCACGTCCAACCGGTAGGAGGCCACGGGGAAGACCCAGGACACGTTGGGAAGACTATGTCTCCCGGCTGGCCTGGGAACGCCTCGGGATCCCCCGGGAAGAGCTAGACGAAGTGGCTGGGGAGAGGGAAGACTGGGTTTCCCTGCTTAGGCTGTTGCCCCCGCGACCCGACCTCGGATAAGCGGAAGAAGATGGATGGATGGGTTGGATGAGGAGCTTTGGTTGATATCAGTACTTCAGTCATCAACAATTGCATCAACAGAGAAATGTGGACATTGAAACAGTGTAGGTCTTATTTAGTAGGATATGTACAGCCAGCAGAGAACATAGTGAGTTCACATAGCATAAGAGCAAGTAAATATAATAGAAGTACATTTGATTATTTACATTAGGTTATTTATAATCCGGGGAGATGGGATGTGAATGGAGGAGGGTATTAGTAAAGGGTTGAAGTTGCCTGGAGGTGTTTTTTTAGGGCGGTTTTGAAGGAATATAGAATATATAAATTGTATGAATGGATGTATAAAATATCATAAAATATCAATGTTAACTTATATAGCCCTAAATCACGAGTGTCTTAAAGGGCTGCACAAGACACAAATGTCTTTTTCGAAGGTGACGTCACACCAACGATGTCTGACGATTAAAACTGGGGCGATCCAAGTACAGTTCGATGTTTACTAATTACTCAAAAACGAATTGATGCTACATACAGGAAATGACTGCCAAATTGGCCTTCAGTGATGTCCGATTTAAAGAAATACTCCTCGTAATATCATCATTTATGTCACTACATGTCCACGGCTGGAGAAATACCACACAGAAACACAATTTCGCAGTTGAATCGCCGATACAAAACTATTTTCCGGCGCATTTACGAATCAATAAACCCGCATTCGCAATGAAAACATTTCTACACACTATCCTGTCAAAGTTAAAATAATTGTAAAACATACACACTTGAGCTCACTTGAGACCCTGCCCCAAGTGGAGGAGTTCAAGTACCTGGGAGTCTTGTTCACGACTGAGGGAAGAGTGGATCGTGAGATTGACAGGCTGGATCGGTGCGGCGTCTTCAGTAATGCCGACGCTGTATCGATCCGTTGTGGTGAAGAATGAGCTGAGCCGGAAGGCAAAGCTCTCGATTTTACCGGTCGATCTACGTTCCCATCCTCACCTAAGGTCGTGAGCTTTGGGTTATGACCGAAAGGGAAAAGATCACGGGTACGAGCGGCCGAAATGAGTTTCGTCTCCCTTAGAGATAGGGTGAGAAGCTCTGTCATCCGGGAGGAACTCAAAGTAAAGCCGCTGCTCCTCCACATCAAGAAGAGCCAGATGAGGTGGTTCAGGCATAGGGTCAGGATGCCACCAGAACGCCTCCCGAGGGAGGTGTTTAGGGCACGGCCAACCGGTAGGAGGCCACGGGGAAGACCCAGAACACGTTGGGAAGACTATGTCTCCCGGCTGTCCTGAGAACGCCTCGGGATCCTCCGGGAAGAGCTGAACGAAATAGCTGGGGAGAGGGAAGTCTGGGCTTCCCTGCTTAGGCTGATGCCCCTGCGACCCGACCTTGGATAAGCGGAAGAAAATGGATGGAGCTCACAGTTTGAAGCTGTAAGCCAGGGGACCAGCTGGTTGTTGATTGATTCGACTGGAAGTGGCGGACAAACCATTTCATCGGCTGGAACAGCTCAGCTAGCTTCGGGGGTCGGCCCGCCTCATCTCACGAGATCTGGCTTCTCTTAAAAAATATCCTTCTTTAAAAAATTACCATGCAAGTAAAAAACTTCAACCTAATCCACATTTTGCTCTCCTTCGGCCATCGTGCGTTAAGATATCAGATTTCTCCGTCAGCCAAGTCTGGGTTTTGATCGGATACTCACTTTTGAGTCAGGCCCCTTGCGTACGCAGATAGTTTACACTCTGTTTGCTGCACAGTAGCCGTGTTGGTTTGGTGGCCCACCACTTGGTCTACCTCCCTTTAAAAGTCAAGGGACTGAATAGAACCTCTGAACTAAAAGAACTAGGATAAAGTCAAAGGATAAGTCCAAGCAATGTTATTATGGGCTGGGAATGGATGCTTGCTTCACAGCAGGTCCATAATTATTCATCAATCAATCAATCAATCAATGTTTACTTATAAAGCACTAAATCACGAGTGTCTCAAAGAGCTGCACAAGTCAAATGTCAAATGTTATTGAACTGATTATCAACCCAAATTTTTGTATGACTTTTTCCTCATTCAACAGAAACAGAGTACAGAAAGCAGGGGTGTCCAATACCTGGCCCACAGGCCAAATGCAGCCCACCTGCATCTTCGATCTGGCCCGCGAGACCTGGCCAAGCGGGGTGTTTTTCATAACAAACTTACAAATGGCAATTTGTTACCATAATTAAAAGTAAGAAACTCAGGTCAGAGACCATGTTGTGTACTTTTTGGACATCACAAGCACAGAAATTACTTATATGACCCAATTCAAACAACCTTTCCTAGTCATGGTGCAGGAAACAGAAATGTAACTAGCACAAAAAACTCACATGATTACACACTCATTGAACTTTGTGGATATTACATCTAAAAACAAAACACGTCCCGTCACCATAAAATTCTAAATTAGACCCGTTTAAACCCACTGCAAGGCATTATGGGAAAAATGCACAACACTCTCGCCCCACTTATCCATGTTTGACTTTAAGCTTTAAAAAGGGTCCAAACTTTCACATACTCTATTAATTAGATACCCATTATGTTGTTATATCATGCAAACACAAACCCACACATGTGAAGTAAATCATATTTATATAGCGCTTTTCTCTAGTGCCTCAAAGCACTTTTACATAGTGAAACCCAACATCTGAGTTACATTTAAACCGGTGTGGGTGGCACTGGGAGCGGGTGGGTAAAGTGTCTTGCCCAAGAACACCACGGCAGTGACTAAGTTGGCGGAAGAGGGGATCGAACCTGGAACCCTCAAGTTGCTGGCACGGCCGCTCTACCAACCGAGCCGTACCGCCCGACCAGCGGCTACGAGCGAGCAGCTCGCCCAGTCTGTGAGCGTGGTGGTGCCTCGGGATGTGGATGAGAGGTACTCACAGGACGGTGAGGAGAAGACTCCATGGCGACGGATCATTATATGCTCACTGGAACCCCCCCCCCTTTGGCCTTCTCGTTTTCACAAAATCTCGGTGAAAAAAGAGACAAGTGAACGGAGAGTGCCATCCATCCATTCATCTTCTTCCACTTATCCGAGGTCGGGTCGCGGGCCCAGACTTCCCTCTCCCCAGCCACTTCGTCCAGCTCCTCCCAGGGGATCCCGAGGCGTTCCCAGGCCAGCCGGGAGATATAGTCTTCCCAACGTGTCCTGGGTCTTCCCCGTGGCCTCCTACCGGTCGGACGTGCCGTACTCGGGGGTGCACGGCGGCGGTGTTGTGAGCCACAGGATGAAAGTTTGAAGACAGGGAGTCCAGGCCTGCGGGCGTTCGTGTTCGACTGGTAGGTTCCCAAAGATCGACTGGTCGATCAAGATCGAGCGGTTGATCGCGATCGACAGGCTGATCGCGATCGACCGCGATCGACAGGCTGATCGCGATCGACCGCGATCGACTGGTTGATCGCGATCGACAGGTTGATCGCGATTGACTGGTTGATCGCGATCGACTGGTTGATCGCGATCGACTGGTTGATCGTGATCGACTGGTTGATCGCGATCGACTGGTTGATTGCGATCGACTGGTTGATCGCGATCGATGGGTTGATCGCAATCGACCGGTTGATCGCGATCGACCGCTATTGACAGGCTGATCGCGATTGACCGCTATTGACAGGCTGATCGCGATCGATAGGTTCGATCGATGGGTTGATCGCAATCGACCGGTTGATCGCGATCGACCGCTATTGACAGGCTGATCGCGATTGACCGCTATTGACAGGCTGATCGCGATCGATAGGTTCGATCGATGGGTTGATCGCAATCGACCGGTTGATCGCGATCGACCGCTATTGACAGGCTGATCGCGATCGATAGGTTGATCGCGATCGACCGGTTCAT
The DNA here is from genome assembly GCF_033978795.1 of Nerophis ophidion. Classification (NCBI taxonomy): domain Eukaryota; kingdom Metazoa; phylum Chordata; class Actinopteri; order Syngnathiformes; family Syngnathidae; genus Nerophis; species Nerophis ophidion. The sequence goes on along the minus strand of NC_084634.1, from coordinate 7,881,486 downwards.
CGTGATCGACAGGTTGATCGCGATCGACAGGTTGATCGCGATCGACAGGTTGATCGCGATCGACAGGTTGATCGCGATCGACTGGTTGATCGCGATCGACAGGTTGATCGCGATCGACTGGTTGATCGCGATCGACTGGTTGATCGCGATCGACTGGTTGATCGCGATCGACTGGTTGATCGCGATCGATGGGTTGATCGCGATCGACGGGTTGATCGCGATCAACGGGTCGGGGGCCCCCGGTCCAGAGGATATTTAAGAAGAAGACCAACATTATTACAATGTCAAGAGACCAAAACACGCCGGTGACGCGCCAGCAGGGAGTGCACGTTAAAGCCGGTCCACATTTGTTGAGATCACAGGTTGAGACCATCTGGCTTCTTTATCCATTCACAGCTAAAAAACTGGAAAGGGTGAGCACTGGGTCACCTGACAAACTAATTAGTTTGTTTTGAGAAAAACGAGCAGTGGAACCGGGCCAGTGAGTTATCGTAGAATACAAAAAGATTTAAACATGGATAATAACAACAACAAAGTTTGGGTTCTTCTGACAGCTTCCGGACGATCGTAAGCAGCTTGCGGAGACCTTTTTCAAGTTTATCTGCTTAGCGCTTTAAGCCTTTCCGCAGAGTCTCACACGGAGAACTCAAATCCTAGAAGGCATTTTGGCCCAGGTTTGATCCATTAATGTAGCTTTTAAACAGAATTGCCAGCATGCTAACAGCTAGTATCGAACGCTAACAACCTGTGTTGATACATTGGGATAACACGGGGATATCCATCCATCCATTTTCTACCGCTTGTCCTTTTTGGGGTTGCAGGGGAGTTGCTGGAGCCTATCTCAGCTACATTCGTGCGGAAGGCGGCGTACACCCTGGACAAGTCGCCACCTCATCAAAGGGCCAACACAGATAGACAGACAACATTCACAAACTAGGGACCATTTAGTGTTGCCAATCAACCTATCCCCAGGTGCATGTCTTTGGAGGTGGGAGGAAGCTGGAGTACCCGGAGGGAACTCACGCAGTCACGGGGAGAACATGCAAACTCCGTACAGAAAGATCCAGAGCCCGGGATTGAACTCAGGACTGCTCAGGACCTTCGTATCGTGAGGCAGATGCACCAACCCCAATAGGTGGTTGTTGAAGGGCTGAGTGTAAATGCGACTTGCGTAAAAGTGCCGAAAAACTTCTAACAAAATGTCAATGCTAACAATGCTAAAATAGCTAGCATGCTCGCATTTTCCTTGGAACTTCACTGTGATACCAGCACAGCTGGAAGGAAATTTAAGATGATATGTGAACAGGCTAAATGTATTCCCATTACAAAATGATTTCACACATTTTTCTATTTACGTGAAAACGTCTTTATACTTTTTTAATCAAAATTGAATTTATTTCGGTGCATGTTTTGTACTCCAACTAATTCATGGGAAATACATCGTTCAAAAAGATTTTGTTGTTCGTGCAAAATAACCATTTTAACATCATTAAATGGAAACCTTTAGCGCCGCCCTAGTGGCTCTCTGGAGATCTTTCAAATATATTTGAAAAATGCAAATGCTATTTTTTGTTTTAATTTGGTTTCTGTAGGAGGACAAACATGACACAAACCTCTCTAATTGCTATAAAGCATACTGTTCATATTAAACATGCTTCACTGATTCGAGTATTTGGCGAGCGCCGTTTTGTCCTACTAATTTTGGCGGTCCTTGAACTCAACACAGTTTGTTTACATGTACAACTTTCTCCGACTTTCTAAGACGTGTTTTATGCCACTTCTTTTTCTGTCTCATTTTGTCCACCAAACTTATAACCTTGCGCATGAATGCACAAAGGTGAGTTTTGTTGATGTTATTGACTTATGTGTAGTGCTAATCAGACATATTTGGTCACTGCATGACTAAGCTTATCGATGCTAACATGCTATTTAGGCTAGCTGTATGTACATATTGCATTACTATGCCACATTTGTAGCTATATTTGAGCTCATTTAGTTTCCTTTAAGTCCTCATAATTCAATTTATATCTCATGACACTATCTGTTTGTAATATGGCTTTTAATTTAAGATTTATGTTTGTGTTTTTGGTCCGATATGGCTCTTTCAACATTTTAGGTTGCCGACCCCTGCTATAGACGTTGCTAGCTCAACTACAACTGGGATTTGGACCCACTTTCTTCTGCTTTACAAAATGAGCATTTGTGCACTCTCCCACAAGTGCCATACTTGCCAACCTTGAGACCTCCGAATTCAGGAGATGGAGGGGTTTGAGGTGGGCGTAGTTGGGGGGTGGGGGCTTTGGTGGTAGCGGGAGTGTATATTGTAGCATCCTGGAAGAGTTAATGCTGCAAGGGTTTTGGGTATTTGTTCTGTTGTGTTACGGTGAGGATGTTCTCCCGAAATGTGTTTTGTCATTTTTGTTTGGTGTGGGTTCACAGTGTGGCGCATATTTGTAACAGTGTTAAAGTTGTTTATACGGCCACCCTCAGTGTGACCTGTATGGCTGTTGAGCAAGTATGCGTTGCATTCACTTCTGTGTGTGAAAAACCGTAGATATTATGACATGGCACGCTGTTTGTATGGAGGAAAAACGGATAAAGGCACACCCCCAATATTGTAGTCCGGGTGGAAATCGGGAGAACGGTAGCCCCGGGAGATTTCTGGGAGGGGCACTGAAATTCGGGAGTCTCCCTGGAAAAACAGGAAGGTTGGCAAGTATGACAAGTGCCACTGAAGGTTTTATTGAGGGAACCTGCAGGGTTTCCATTTAACTTCTCTAATTGTGGCAATGCGCCACGGCAAAAAAATGCCACACCTTAAATGCGAGGGTTTTTAAGTCAAAACAAATGAAAGTAATATAATGTATTGTAGAGTCCAGAAAAAGACACGCAAATTCTTAAGCTCTTTTTAACTTTTATTGCCAATCTCGTGCTAACAACGGGGCCAATTCCAACGGGTATTTATAAAATGTTATTCGAAGCGCCGTCATTTATTAATTGACCTTTTGCATGTGCTTATTCATGCAAAATAAGGCCTTGAATGATAAAAAAAAGTTAAAAACAACAACTTGTTTTTAGATTAAATTCTATGTGTTGTTGACTTAAATTAGGTTTTCTTTGTGTTATAAGTATTATAGTGCAGTGTTCATACTTGCGAACCTTGAGACTTCTGAATTCGGGATATATATATATATATATATATATATATATATATATATATATATATATAAACATATATATATATATACACACATACATATATATATATTTATATATACATATATATATACATACATATATACATATATTTATATATACATATATATATATACATACATATATATATACATATACATACATATATATATACATATACATACATATATATATATATACATATATATACATATATATATATATACATATACATATATATATACATATACATATATATACATATACATATATATACATATACATATGTAGATATATACATATACATATATATATACATATACATATATATATATATACATATATATATACATATACATATATATATATATACATATATATATATACATATACATATATATATACATATACATATATATATATATACATATATATATATACATATACATATATATATATATACATATACATATATATATACATATATATATATACATATACATATATATATACATATACATATATACATATGCATATATATATACATATACATATACATATATATATATATATATATATATACAATCTGTTCATGAATGAGTATATCCGTTTGGCCATCGTGTTCAATGGAGAAGTCTAATCTTCAAAATTTGCAGGCAGCATACCCCTTCTCCTTCGAGCTGTCCTGGATGAACTGAAATTATTTTGGAACTTGCAAGCGTACTTCTTCTTCTGCTTCGTCTCTGTTATGTTTTTGGACATTACTACTTGCCGTAGTTTTCAAGCAATGCATGATGGGAATCCGGATGTTGTGTGTCAGTGTATTAACCTGCCGGATGGAACAAACACACGCTGAGAAATAGCTCCGTGCATGCCTACTTTATGGGTTATGGATAAACCTATGGATAACAGAGACATATATAATAGTCTCCTTTTCAGGTGGGAGAGGACGCTATAGGCCGGGTGGAAATCGGAAGAAATTCGGGAGAATGGTTGTCACGGGAGATTTCCGGGAGGGTCACTGAAACTCGGGAGTCTCCCGGGAAAATCAGGAGGGTTGGCAAGTATGAAAATAAGGCCTCGAATGATAAAAATAAGTAAAAAAAACAAACAAATAAACTTGTTTTTAGATAGAATTCTACATGTTGTTGGCTTAAATTAGGTTTAAGTTTAGTGTTATATGCACTAAAGTGCAGTATTTGTCTTATTTTCTATCCATCCATCCATTTTCTTCCGCTTATCCGAAGTCGGGTAGAGGGGGCAGCAGCCTAAGCAGGGAAACCCAGACTTCCTTCCCTCTCCCCAGCCACTTCGTCGAGCACCTCCCAGGAGATCCCGAGGCGTTCCCAGGCCAGCCGGGAGACATAGTCTTCCCAACGTGTCCTGGGTCTTCCCCGTGGCCTCCTACCGGTCGGACGTGCCCGAAACACCTCCCTAGGGAGGCGTTCAGGTGGCATCCTGACCAGATGCCCGAACCACCTCATCTGGCTCCTCTCAATGTGGAGGAGCAGCGGCTTTAGTTTGAGTTCCTCCCGGATGGCAGAGCTTCTCACCCTATCTCTAAGGGAGAGGAAACTCATTTTGGCCGCTTGTACCCGTGATCTTATCCTTTCGGTCATGACCCAAAGCTCATGACCATCGGTGAGGATGGGAACGTAGATCGACCGGTAAATTGAGAGCTTTGCCTTCCGGCTCAGCTCCTTCTTCACCACAACGGATCGATACAGCATCCGCATTACTGAAGACGCCGCACCGATCCGCCTGTCGATCTCACGATCCACTCTTCCCTCAGAACTCACACAAAGCTACTAAATTGGGTGAAACAAGTGTAAAGACGAATACATGGGTGTCATTTCCTTTTTAGAGGACTCCAATTTTTTTTAAATTGCCCACTTAAAAGGCCGCAAAAAGGCTTTTCCTTGCAGTGATTATGAAAACATTCCAATTTACTATTATTAATCTTACTTCGCGGAAATCCATTTGCTGTGGTCGGAAACCCCCACAAAAATGTCAATGATAATGAGGGCGGTCGCATTTTCCGCTCCCTTCTTCTCTCTGCTTGCTTTCTTTGTTTTGTCTCGTCTACACTTTTTCAAAGCCTCGTTCTTTGCGCTCTCCTCCAAATCTACACAAAACGACACCTGGAGTCGAACTTTTGCTTGCATGCGGAATGGCCCCATGCCTATGGGCACTACATCAACACATCCAAGACAATGGGCATATACACACAAACAGAAGCCTTCACCACTGCTTGATTCCCTTATGGAGTTTTTTTTTTAACCACTCCAGACTGAGGCCCCTTAGGAGCCCAGACTAGATTGTATTTTTTTACTCCTCTTCTTCCCCAGCGTTTTACCTTTTTCCCACCTTTCGCGGCAACCCATCTGCGCTCCTGTTCTGCAACCCAGTGCGCTTTTTGTGTTTCTAATCTTGAACGGGTTTGTGCTTAAAACCTAGTTTCTTTGTACTTGCTGCAATGATAATAAAGACCTTTCCTAGTCTATCCAGATTGCTAAGAGTTAGCACGGTAACCACCTGCAAGGAGTCCTTTTGATAACGTTTGCTTGAATATATATTTACTATTTTTAACTTAGACATATTTTATTGATCCCCAAGGGACAAAGTTTGGCATGTATGCAAAATGGTAAGGCTAGCCCCTGGCAAGATAGCAACAGTTGGTTTAGGGCCGAAATGCTAATATGCTAACAGTTGAGATGCTAGCAAAATGGCACAAAGTAACCGGCAGAAGTTGGTGTGACTAAACCTGTGAAAATGTTGTAAAATGTATAAATAATATTTACCGCCTTCTTAGTGATTCTTAGTGGTTCTTGGCTTAGTGGTTAGTGTCTGCCCTGAGATTGGTAGGCCGAGTCATACCAAAGACTATAAAAAAATGGGACCCATTACCTACCAGCTTGGCACTCAGCACAAAGGGTTGGAATTGGGGGTTAAATCACCAAAAATGATTCCCGGGCGTGGCCACTGCTGCTGCTCACTGCTCCCCTCACCTCGAAGGGGATGATCAAGGGTGATGGGTCAAATGCAGAGGATAATTTTGCCACCCATAGTGTGTGCGTGTGACAATCCATCCATTTTCTACCGCTTATTCCCTTTTGAGGTCGTGGGGGGCGCTACAATCGGGCGGAAGGCGGGGTACACCCTGGACAAGTCGCCACCTCATCGCAGGGCCAACACAGATAGACAGACAACATTCACACACTAGGGCCCATTTAGTGTTGCCAATCAACCTATCCCCAGGTGCATGTCTTTGGAAGTGGGAGGAAGCCGGAGTACCCGGAGGGAACCCACGCACTCACGGGGAGAACATGCAAACTCCACACAGAAAGATCCCGAGCCTGGATTTGAACCCAGGACTGGAGGAACTTCGTATTGTGAGGCAGACGCACTAACCCCTCTGCCACCGTGAAGCCCACGTGTGACAATCATTGGTAGTTTAACTTTAACCTAAATGTTGGCGGTTGGTGTGACCCCAGGTTGCAGAGAGTCTCGCTCCAGGGGGTAGGCAGGTGTAAAACCACTCCAAAACTGTCCTTCCTTGTCTTTTTTTCAGGCTTTGTGGAGCTGAGTCTGTCAGACCAGATCCACTTTTGATCCAACTGCTGACGAGCCACATTGAGGCGGGCCAGAAACTTCCATGGTGCTCACAATGTCACATCCGCACATTCCTGCATGGTGGTGGTGCTCATGCGCCTCATTAACACGCTTTGTTATGCACTTCAGACCCAAAATTGGTAGGAGGGGGCGGACGGGGGCGTTTCACCGCAACCCATTCCTACCCAAATTCCTCTTATTGTTGAAAGCAGCAGTGCCAGCGACATTTTACAGCGTGCACACCTTTTCTTTGTTGACAAAACAAACACCAGGGGTGTAGTGTGCATGCCAGGCCACCAGTTGGTGATGTCATCTTACAAAGTAACACAACACACATGCACACCACCAACAGAATGGACTGTGCCATAATAAAACTATGTAGACAAGCTGTCCCCAAACTTAAAAAAAAAAAAAAAATATATATATATATATATATATATATATATATACAGTGGGGCAAAAAAGTATTTAGTCAGGCACCGATTGTGCAAGTTCTCCCACTTAAAATGATGACATAGGTCTGTAATTTTCATCATAGGTACACTTCAACTGTGAGAGACAGAATGTGGAAAAAAATATGTAAGGAATTTTAAAGAATTTATTTGTAAATTATGGTGGAAAATAAGTATTTGGTCAACCATTCAAAGCTCTCACTGGCTCAAAATCTCACGATATATGGCCCCATTCATCCTTTCCTTAACACGGATCAATCGTCCTGTCCCCTTAGCAGAAAAACAGCCCCAAAGCATGATGTTTCCACCCCCATGCTTCACAGTAGGTGTGGTGTTCTTGGGATGCAACTCGGTATTCTTCTTCCTCCAAACACGAGGAGTTGAGTTTATACCGAAATGGATACATGGATGATACAGCAGAGGATTGGGAGAATGTCATGTGGTCAGATGAAACCAAAATAGAACTTTTTGGTATAAACTCAACTCGTCGTGTTTGGAGGAAGAAGAATACCGAGTTGCACCCCAAGAACACCATACCTACTGTGAAGCATGGGGGTGGAAACGTCATGCTTTGGGGCTGTTTTTCTGCTAAGGGGACAGGACGATTGATCCGTGTTAAGGAAAGAATGAATGGGGCCATGTATCGTGGGATTTTGAGCCAGTGAGAGCTTTGAATGGTTGACCAAATACTTATTTTCCACCATAATTTACAAATAAATTCTTTAAAATTCCTACAATGTGAATTCCTGGATTTTTAGTCGTACCTGAAAGTCGGAGGGGTATGGCCACGGGTGTGGTGACCGCCAGTGTCTCTGACCGAAGCCACGTTACTCGACGAGGCAAAGCTAAGGCACCCAGTCGGGCCGGGCTGAGCTTTTTTTTCGGGGGCGGCCCGTCGGAGGAGGCAAGAGAGTCCGCAGCTGCCTCTTTGACAGCTGCACGAGGAACCACGCGAGCTCCGCTCATGTGTACGGTAAAAGCCGACTTATTACCACATTTGTCTCACCGAAACCTGCTGGTTGACAAGTGGTAGAGAACCATGGTCGCCTGACCGCTCTGTTCCATGGTAAAGCTTCACCTTCGGGAATAAATGGGTTGTACTTGTATAGCGCTTTTCTACCTTCAAGGTACTCAAAGCGCTTTGACACTACTTCCACATTTACCCATTCACACACTGATGGAGGGAGCTGCCATGCAAGGCGCCAACCAGCACCCATCAGGAGCAAGGGTGAAGTGTCTTGCTCAGGACACAACGGACGTGACGAGGTTGGTACTAGGTGGGAATTGAACCAGGGACCCCTCGGGTTGCGCACGGCCACTCTTCCACTGCGCCACGCCGTCCCAATGTAAACAAAGAAATACCGGCTGTGTTTGTGTTGCTACAGCCGGCCGCAATACACCGCTTTTCACCAACATCTTTCTTCTTTGACGTCTCCATTATTAATTGAACAAATTGCAAAAGATTCAGCAACAAAGATGTCCAGGATACTGTGTAATCATGCGATTAAAGCAGACTACTTATAGCTAGGATCGGTGCTGGAAGAAAATGTCCGCTACAATCGGTGACGTCAGGCGTACGCGTCATCATTCCGCGACGTTTTCAACAGGTTGCTTCGCAGGAATTTTAAAATTGCAATTTAGTAAACTAAACCGGCCGTATTGGCATGTTTTGCAATGTTAATATTTCATCATTGATATATAAACTATCAGACTGCGTGGTGAGTAGTAGTGGCTTTCAGTAGGACTTTAAAATCATGTTTTTACCTTCACGCCATGTCTGATTCAGTCGCTTTGCACCACGGAAAACAAATCACACCAAAGTCCACGTCTTAAGGGGTGAAGGTTTCAGGTGAGAGAGGACGTTGAAGGCAGTGCCTTTAAGGCACGCCCCCAATATTGTTGTCCGGGTGGAAATCGGGAGAATAGTCGCCCCGGTAGGGGCACTGAAATTCGGGAGTCTCCCGGGAAAATCGGGAGGGTTGGCAAGTATGAGTATGGACTTCCCGAAGACCTGACTTAAAGGGGAACATTATCACCAGACCTATGTAAGCGTCAATATATACCTTGGTGGTGCAGAAAAAAGACCATCTATGTTTTTAACCAATTTCCGAACTCTAAATGGGTGAATTTTGGCGAATTAAACGCCTTTCTGTTTATCGCTCTTTTTGCGATGACGTCAGAACGTGACGTCACCGAGGTAATACAGCCGCCATTTTGATTTTCAACACATTACAAACACCGGGTCTATGCTCTGTTATTTTCCGTTTTTTCGACTATTTTTTGGAACCTTGGAGACATCATGCCTCGTCGGTGTGTTGTCGGAGGGTGTAACAACACTAACAGGGAGGGATTCAAGTTGCACCGCCGGCCCTAAGATGCGAAAGTGTCTGCCGCCAGACCCCCATTGAATGTGCCGGAGTGTCTCCACATTTTACGGGCGATGACAGACATGGCACAGAGATGTATGGATAACCTGCAGATGCATTTGCAACGATAAATTCAACGAAATCACAAAAGGTGAGTTTTGTTGATGTTGACTTAAGTGCTAATCAGACATATTTGGTTGCGGCGTGACTGCCAGTTAATCGATGCTAACATGCTACGCTAATCGACGCTAACATGATATTTTCCGGCGGTGCTAAAGCAGACATGGCACAGAGATGTATGGATAACCTGCAGATGCATTTGCAACTATAAAGTCAACGAAATCACAAAGGTGAGTTTTATTGATGTTGACTGCCAGCTAATCGATGCTAACATGCTACGCTAATCGACGCTAACATGCTATTTGACCGGCGGTGCTAAAGCAGACATGGCACAGAGATGTATGGATAACCTCCAGATGCATTTGCAACTATAAAGTCAACGAAATCACAAAAGGTGAGTTTTGTTGATGTTGACTTAAGTGCTAATCAGACATATTTGGTTGCGGCGTGACTGCCAGCTAATCGATGCTAACATGCTATGCTAATCAACGCTAACATGCTATTTACCGGCGGTGCTAAAGCAGACATGGCACAGAGATGTATGGATAACCTGCAGATGCATTTGCAACTATCTTACGTTTCCTTCCACCCACATTTAATGCGAAAAAAACACTTACCAATCGACGGATTTAAGTTGCTCCAGTGTCACAAGATGCGAAAGTCCTGATTGTTTGGTCCACACATTTTACCGGCGATGCTAACGCAGCTATTCGGCCATGCTATGGCTATGAATAGCGTCAATAGCTATTCGCTCAATAGCTTCAGTTTCTTCTTCAATACTTTCATACTCCAACCATCCGTTTCAATACACGCGTAATCTGTTAAATCGGTTAAGTCGCTGAAATCCGAGTCTGAATCCGAGCTAATGTCGCTATATCTTGCTGTGGTATTCCCATTGTTTGTTTACATTGGCAGCACTGTGTGACGTCACAGGGAAACGGATAGTCGCATCGCAAATAGCGAAAATAAAGCACTTTAAAGCTTTTTTTTAGGGATATTCGGGGACCGGTAAAATTTTGAAAAAAACTTCAAAAATTATAACAAGCCACTGGGAACTGATTTTTATTGTTTTTAACCCTTATGAAATTGTGATAATGTTCCCCTTTAAACGTGTGGAAAATGCTGAAGAAACAAGTCCATGTCAGAAAACCAACAAATGTAGCTGAAGTGCACCAATTTTGTCAAGAAGAGTGGTCACAAATTCAAGCAGAAGCTTCTGGATGGCTACCAAAAGCGCCTTATTGCAGGGAAACTTGCCAAAGGACATGTAAGCAAATATCAACATAATAGACTTCCTTTTTAGGCCAGTTGATCTGCCGCTTCTTTTCTTCTCCTATGTCCCCCCCTCCCTTGTGGAGGGGGTCCGGTCCGATGACCATGGATGAAGTACTGGCTGTCCAGAGTCGAGACCCAGGATGGACCGCTCGTCGGGACCCAGGATGGACCGCTCGCCTGTATCGGTTGGGGACATCTCTACGCTGCTGATCCGCTTGAGATGGTTTCCTGTGGACGGGACTCTCGCTGCTGTCTTGGATCCGCTTGAACTGAACTCTCGCGGCTGTGTTGGAGCCACTATGGATTGAACTTTCACAGTATCATGTTAGACCCGCTCGACATCCATTGCTTTCGGTCCCCTAGAAGGGGGGGGTTGCCCACATCTGAGGTCCTTTCCAAGGTTTCTCATAGTCAGCATTGTCACTGGCGTCCCACTGGATGTGAATTCTCCCTGCCCACTGGGTGTGAGTTTTCCTTGCCCTTTTGTGGGTTCTTCCGAGGATGTTGTAGTCGTAATGATTTGTGCAGTCCTTTGAGACATTTGTGATTTGGAGCTATATAAATAAGCATTGATTGATTGATTGACAGGGTATCTGCAGGTTTCATCAAGTCAAATTTAAGACTTTTCAAGACCTTTTTAATGCCACCTTGAATGAAATTTAAGACCGAAAGAAATAATAAAAAAATCTATAAATATAAGCGACGGTTGGGGATCCCACTGTACTACAACCTCGAAGACAATCAGTCAAGTTGACTTTTTGTATGTTTATTAATAAACAAACTGATAAAGTTCACGAGTGAGGGAAGAGTGGATCGTGAGATCGACAGGCGGATCGGTGCGGCGTCTTCAGTAATGCGGACGTTGTACCGATCCGTTGTGGTGAAGAAGGAGCTGAGCCGGAAGGCAAAGCTCTCAATTTACCGGTCGATCTACGTTCCCATCCTCACCTATGGTCATGAGCTTTGGGTCATGACCGAAAGGATAAGATCACGGGTACAAGCGGCCGAAATTAGTTTCCTCTCCCTTAGAGATAGGGTGAGAAGCTCTGCCATCCGGGAGGAACTCAAAGTAAAGCCGCTGCTCTTTCACATCGAGAGGAGCCAGATGAGGTGGTTCGGGCATCTGGTCAGGATGCCACCCACCCGAACGCCTCCCTAGGGAGGTGTTTAGGGCACGTCCAACCGGTAGGAGGCCACGGGGAAGACCCAGGACACGTTGGGAAGACTATGTCTCCCGGCTGGCCTGGGAACGCCTCGGGATCCCCCGGGAAGAGCTAGACGAAGTGGCTGGGGAGAGGGAAGTCTGGGTTTCCCTGCTTAGGCTGTTGCCCCCGCGACCCGACCTCGGATAAGCGGAAGATGATGGATGGATGGATGGAACTGATAAAGCACCACTCTGCCAAACATCTTATCAAAAATCTTGAGCGATCCAAAAAACTTTGACATCCAAAACAAACAAAGCAACGCCAACGCCAGTAAAAACATAATAACCGAGGTGAGGGTAAAAATATATTACATTTGGTCACTAATAGTGCAAAACAGTATTATAACATCAACAACAAAACACTGAAATGAGCCTCAGTTGGCTGTTCTCATTCACGAGTTCTGCCTCTGTTTTTTTTTCAGCTCACTCATTTTTTCTGTGTACCTCTTGAAAAGATACACAGAAAAAATTAGTAAGCTGAAATCACTCACTTTTACTCAAAGACCTGCCCCGAAAAAAATAAAATAAAACCCGTCCCGACAATTTAAGACCATTGAGTACCGAATTTAAGACCATTTTAGGAATTTCTTTTTAAGGCCTTAATTTTAGACACCTGAATTTAAGACTTTTTAAGGATCCTCGGATACCCTGTAACATTGCTGCATGTATACTTTTGACCCAGCAGATTTGCTCACATTTGAATAAATAAATTCTTAAAAGTACCAAACTTCGTGAATGTTCTTTGTGACCAACAAGTATGTCCTCCAATCACTCTATCACAAAAAAAATAAAGAGTTGTAGAAATTATTGGAAACTCGAGACAGCCATGACATTATGTTCTTTATGTCAACTTCGGACCACAACTGTAGTTAAATGGGAACATTATCACAATTTCAAAAGGGTTAAAAACAATAAAAAATCAGTTCCCAGTGGCTTGTTTTATTTTTCGAAGTTTTTTTTCAAAATTTTTCACCTCCCTTAATATCCATAAAAAAAGCTTTAAAGTTCTTGATATTCGCTATTTCAATCAATGTTTATTTATATAGCCCCAAATCACAAATGTCTCAAAGGACTGCAAAAATCATTACGACTACAACATCCTCGGAAGAACCCACAAAAGGGCAAGGAAAACTCACACCCAGTGGGCAGGGAGAATTCACATCCAGTGGGACGCCAGTGACAATGCTGACTATGAGAAACCTTGGAGAGGACCTCATATGTGGGCAACCCCCCCCCTCTAGGGGACCGAAAGCAATGGATGTCGAGCGGGTCTAACATGATACTGTGAAAGTTCAATCCATAGTGGCTCCAACACAGCCGCGAGAGTTCAGTTCAAGCGGATCCACGACAGCAGCGAGAGTCCCGTCCACAGGAAACCATCTCAAGCGGATCAGCAGCGTAGAGATGTCCCCAACCGATACAGGCGAGCAGTCCATCCTGGGTCCCGAAGAGCGGTCCATCCTGGGTCTCGACTCTGGACAGCCAGTACTTCATCCATGGTCATCGGACCGGACCCCCTCCACAAGGGAGGGGGGCACGTAGGAGAAAGAAAAGAAGCGGCAGATCAACTGGTCTAAAAAGGAGGTCTATTTAAAGGCTAGAGTATACAGATGAGTTTCAAGGTGAGACTTAAATGCTTCTATTTGCGATGCGACTGTCCATTTCCCTGTGACGTCATACAGTGCTGCCAATACAAACAACATAGCGGCTACCACAGCAAGATATAGCGACATTAGCTCGGATTCAGACTCGGATTTCAGCGGCTTAAGCCATTCAACAGATTACGCATGTATTGAAACGGATGGTCGGAGTATGGAGGCAGATAGCGAAAACAAAATTGAAGAAGAAACTGAGGCTATTGAGCGAATAGCTATTGACGCTATTCGGCCATAGCATGGGTGTACCTAATGAAGTGGCCCATATCATGGCTGCCTTGTTAGCATCGCCGGTAAAATGTGCGGACCAAACGATCAGGACTTTCGCATCTTGTGACACTGGAGCAACTTAAATATGCAGATTGGTAAGTGTTTGTTTCGCATTAAATGTGGGTATCTAGTTTCAGATGTACATACAGCTCGCTTAAATAGCATGTTAGCATCGATTAGCTGGCAGTAACGCTGCGACCAATTATGTCTGATTAGCACATAAGTCAACAACGTCAACAAAACTCACCTTTGTGATTTCGTTGACTTAATCGTTGCAAATGCATCTGCAGGTTATCCATACATCTCTGTGCCATGTCTGTCTTAGCATCACCGGTCAAATGTGCAGACACTCTGGTACATTCAATGGGGGTCTGACGGCAGATTTCTTGCCAGTGGTGCAACTTGAATCCCTCCCTGTTAGTGTTGTTACACCCTCCGACAACACACCGACAAGGCATGATGTCTCCAAGGTTCCAAAAAAGAGTCGAAAAAACGGAAAATAACAGAGCTGAGACCCGGTGTTTGTAATGTGAAAATGAAAATGGCGGGTGTGTTACCTGGCTACAAGACCGATAAACAGAAAAGCGTTTAATTCGCCAAAATTCACCCATTTAGAGTTCGGAAATCGGTAAAAAAAAATACATGGTCTTTTTTCCTGCAACATCAAGGTATATATTGATGTTTACATAGGTCTGGTGATAATGTTCCCCTTTAAGAAGATCCAGCTTTGGTCTTTGGAACAAACTTCATCGTCGTTATCTCCTACCTGGCCTCGATGTGGTCGAACAGATGTTGCCAGCGGTCGTTGACGTTGTTTATCTTGTCGTTGACCTCGCTCTGCTTGGTCTTGTCGCTGGCGCTGATGAGCTGTTCCCCCAGCTGCTTCAGGTGGGTTTTGTTCTCACTGAACAGGTTGATCTCCTCCATGCAGTCCTGGAGGTGGACAACGGGGGGGGAGCGTTAAGGCTGGCAATGCAATGCTAGCCCGTAATGGTTCAAGTTCAATCAATCAATCAATCAATCGTTTACTTATATAGCCCTAAATCACTAGTGTCTCAAAGGGCTGCACAAACCACCACGACATCCTCGGTAGGCCCACATAAGGGCAAGGAAAACTCACACCCAGTGGGACGTCGGTGACAATGATGACTATGAGAACCTTGGAGAGGAGGAAAGCAATGGATGTCGAGCGGGTCTAACATGATACTGTGAAAGTTCAATCCATAATGGATCCAACACAGTCGCGAGAGTCCAGTCCAAAGCGGATCCAACACAGCAGCGAGAGTCCCGTTCACAGCGGAGCCAGCAGGAAACCATCCCAAGCGGAGGCGGATCAGCAGCGCAGAGATGTCCCCAGCCGATACACAGGCAAGCAGTACATGGCCACCGGATCGGACCGGACCCCCTCCACAAGGGAGAGTGGGACATAGAAGAAAAAGAAAAGAAACGTTATCGTTTAAGTCCGCGGCGGCTGGCGAACGCTAACGTCAGGGCTAACAGGACAAGATGAAAATCAAAGACTTGAGGATAAAATTAATTATTAACAATTTTTATTATCGTTACCACGTAGCCCACATTGGAACAAGTCCAGAACCAACTTTCTTACCTTGGAATTTGCCTAATTTGTAATGTTTTATCCAGTAGAAATATACCCAAAGAGCTTCGCTTAAGTCCGCCATTGTAGTCGGATGTCAAAAAAGGTCCTTATTTTTCTCTATCCTCTCGGTGTGAGGCAGACTGGCTCGTACAATCTTCCGCTGTTGCCATTTCTAATATAAAGTAGCATGCAGTTTGAACTTGCATCCGTCAGTAGACACGATATGGAAGCGCTAAAGACTACAAAATGGCTTACGGGAGAAGGCGCCGTAACTCTTACCAGAAATATAGATTACTGTTTGAGTCACACTTGGGCAAGCTTTGAAACAGGCAATTAAGTTAAAGTTAAAAGTACTAATCATTGTCACACATACACTAGGTGTGGTGAAATTTGTCCTCTGCATTTGACCCATTCACTTGATCACCCCCTGGGAAGTGAGGGGAGCAGTGGGCAGCAGCGGTGGCCACGCCCGGGAATCATTTTTGGTGATTTAACCCCCAATTCCAACCCTTGATGCTGAGTGCCAAGCAGGGAGGCAAAGAGTCCCATTTTTTTAAAGTCTTTGGTATGACTCGGCCGGGGTTTGAACTCACAACCTACCGGCTTATTAGTGATTCCCAAAGCCCAAAAAAAGTCTGCGGGCTATAGAGCGTTTTCCGTTCGGGCTCCAGTACTCTGGAATGCCCTCCCGGTAACAGTTCGAGATGCCACCTCAGTAGAAGCATTTAAGTCTCACCTTAAAACTCATTTGTATACTCTAGCCTTTAAATAGACTCCCTTTTTAGACCAGTTGATCTGCCGTTTCTTTTCTTTTCCTTCTATGTCCCACTCTCCCTTGTGGAGGGGGTCCGGTCCGATCCGGTGGCCATGTACTGCTTGCCTGTGTATCGGCTGGGGACATCTCTGCGCTGCTGATCCGCCTCCGCTTGGGATGGTTTCCTGCTGGCTCCGCTGTGAACGGGACTCTCGCTGCTGTGTTGGATCCGCTTTGGACTGGACTCTCGCGACTGTGTTGGATCCATTGTGGATTGAACTTTCACAGTATCATGTTAGACCCGCTCGACATCCATTGCTTTCCTCCTCTCCAAGGTTTCTCATAGTCATCATTGTCACCGAAGGTCCCACTGGGTGTGAGTTTTCCTTGCCCTTATGTGGGCCTACCGAGGATGTCGTAGTGGTTTGTGCAGCCCTTTGAGACACTAGTGATTTAGGGCTATATAAGTAAACATTGATTGATTGATTGATTGATTGATTGATCTCAGGGCGGACACTCTAACCCAGGGGTCACCAACCTTTATGAAACCAAGAGCTACTTCTTGGGTACTGATTAATGCGAAGGGCTACCAGTTTGATACACACTTAAATAAATTGCCAGAAATAGCCAATTTGCTCAATTTACCTTGAATAAATAAATCTATATATATAAAAAAATGGGTATTTCTGTCCGTCATTCAGTTGTATATTTTTTTTCCTTATACGGAAGGTTTTTTGTAAAGAATAAATGATTAAAAAAAACACTTAATTGAATGGTTTAAAAGAGGAGAAAACAGGAAAACAAATGAAAATCAAATTTTGAAACGTAGTTTATCTTCAATTTCGACCCTTTAAAATTCAAAATTCAACTGAAAAAAAGAAGAGAAAAACTAGCTAATTCGAATCTTTTTTTTTTTTTAAATGTAAAAAAAAGAATTTATGGAACATCATTAGTAATTTTTCCTGATTAAGATTAATTTTAGAATTTTGATGACATGTTTTAAATAGGTTAAAATCCAATCCGCACTTTGTTAGAATATATAACAAATTGGACCAAGCTGTATTTCCAACAATGACAAATCATTACCTCTTCTAGATTTTCCAGAACAAAAATTTTAAAAGAAATTCAAAAGACTTTGAAACAATATTTAAATTGGATTTGACAGATTTTCTAGATTTGCCAGAAAAATTTTTGGGGATTTTAATCATAATAAGTTTGAAGAAATATTTCACAAATATTCTTCGTCGAAAAAACAGAAGCTAAAATGAATTAAATTAAAATGTATTTATTATTCTTTACAATAAAAAAAATAAATTTACTTGAACATTGATTTAAATTGTCAGGAAAGAAGAGGAAGCTATTTAAAAGGTAAAAAGGTATATGTGTTGAAAAATCCTAAAATAATTTTTAAGGTTGTATTTTTTTCTCTAAAATTATCTTTCTGAAAGTTATAAGAAGCTAAGTAAAAAAATTAATGAATTTATTTAAACAATTGAAGACCAAGTCTTTAAAATATTTTCTTGGATTTTCAAATTCTATTTGAGTTTTGTCTCTCTTAGAATTAAAAATGTCAAGCAAAGCCAGACCAGCTTGCTAGTAAATAAATAAAATTTAAAAAATAGAGGCAGCTCACTGGTAAGTGCTGCTATTTGAGCTATTTTTAGAACAGGCCAGCGGGCGACTCATCTGGTCCTTACGGGTGACCTGGTGCCGGCGGGCACCGCGTTGGTGACCCCTGCTCTAACCACTAGGCCACTACATAATGTGTTTTCTGTAGTGACTGTGCCAGAGGTGGACATGCATGCTACTGATGTGGCAAATTATGATGCCTTCAGTCTATGGCATACAGTTCGAACTTATATCTGTCAGCAGACAAAATGTGGAAGCGCTAAAGACTACAAAACGGCTTACGGGTGAAGGCGCCATAACTCTTACCAGAAATATAGATTACTGTTTGAGTCGCACTAGACTAACTACACTAGGACAAGCTTGGAAACAGGCAATTACAGTGTCTGTTAGTCCGGGTGAGGAGTCAGTTAAGCTAGAACTAACCAGCGCCAGGCTGGAAAATCCCTGCACAGATAGCATTTCTCCTAGAATAACACACAAGTCACATAATGTGTTTTCTGTGCCAGAGGTGAACATGCGTTCTGCTGAGGTGGAAAATTATGATGCCTTCAGTCTATCGCACACAGTTAGAACTCAGACACGATATGGAAACGCTAAAGACTACAAAATGGTTTACGGGGGAAAAGACGCAGTTGAAGTGAAGATCGATGGCATGTAAAACATAATCTATGCCGATTTTGACCAAAGAAACACAATTACATGTTATGTGGACCGGTGTTTTTCAACCTTTTTTTGAGTTAAGGTAAGTTTGTTTTCACCACCAGCAGAAAATGTTCAAAAATTAAACTCCAACAAGTCAGCCCTTTGAGACACTAGTGATTTAGGGCTATATAAGTAAACATTGATTGATTGATTGATCGTACCTTATTTTGAGTTTGTTGGGGTTTTCCTGTGTGTAGTGCTCTAGTTCCTGTCTTGTGCTCTTATTTTGGTGGCCTTTCCTGTTTTGTTGGTGTTTTCCTGTAGCAGTTTCACGTCTTCCTTCTGCGCACCTGCTTTGTGTTAGCGAGCAAGGCTATTTACGTTGTTTGCGATCCTTTTTTGCGTGGAAATTGTTGATTGTCATGTCATGTACGCACGTACTTTGTGGACGATGTAAGTTTTTGCTGTCTTCCAGCATTCTGTTTCCGTTTACTTTGTAGCCAGTTCAGTCCTACTTTCGTTTTGCATAGCCATGGCCTTTTCCTTTCCCTTTACGCGTTACATAACTTTTTACCTGAACACTGCTTCCCGCTGTGGTCTGCGTATTGGGAACACCAAGAAACCATCTTCGTCTCACCCGACACATTTCGACTTTTACAAAGCAATTAACTACCTGCCGCCACCTACTGATATGGAGTATTACGTGGTTACCCCTGTCGAGTTTTACACAGCCCAGACACTAAGCAACGGCACATTATTTGCAAAAAATATTTTTGGGACAAATTAGGTGAAGTTGCATAATTTCCCACGGCACACAAGTGGCAGAGTGGTTGAAAAACACTGATGTAGACCACAAGGAAGGGTTTTACATGTAGAGAAAAAGCTTAATATGACCGTTTTAACCTTCCTCTTGTGTTAGCTTTCTGTTGCCATCTCTTATGTTAACGGGTCGGTTTTGACCCATGTCTTAAATCAGCTGTAAAATACACTAAAAATAATTATCTATCATCCAATTTGTTTCTCATCTCTTGGTTACCTCGTTAGGCTTCCTTATCCTTGAAAATATTGGTTTTAATATTTTTGGTTTGGGCCATTGGGCTTTTTTTTGTCAGTATACCCCTCGATTTAAATTTTTAAAAATGGTAAAACGAACCTCAAAAGAATCATATACATAAAAAAAGGTTGTTGTGTTACCTAACTATTACTAAGGGGTATTAGAACACATCTCTTAAATAAATGTGTTTTATTTATTTTTTCATTTTAAGAATTTTAACTATAGTAACATCTATGGTGTTACGGGTCAATTTCGACCCATATATATTTACTTCAAGAAAAAGGCTAAAAAGTATTTTTTTCAGCAACAGAAATCCAACATCAAACAAACAACAACCAATCAAGCAAATGAAACCAAGAGAAATAGATTACTAGTTCCAAAACTAATAAAAAAGTGGCAAAAAGTGACACTTTTAGTGTCCGTCTTTTGTTTGTTTTTGTACAGGATAACAAGGTAAAATGAGAATCCACTAAAGCTCACATGATTGGGAGAGGAGCTGGCTGTCAGTGTGTTCAGTTTTGGCTCTTATCATTGCTTTATCATCTTATTTTTTATAACTGGGTCAAAACCGACCCTAACAACACCAAGGGCATAATTTCTACCAGAGCATTTTATAATTTTGTGAAAAAAATTAAAATGTTCTATTTTGTTGACAAAGAGGTTCCTGACAAAGTCAAAAAGCGTTGATGCAAAAAAATAAATGTATGTGGTGTTTTTATGCATCTAAAAACTAAAACGGGTCGGTGCCGACCCTAACACAAGACGAAGGTTAAGGAATGGTTTGACAAAGAGCACAGGCTTAGCTCCGCCTCTTTGGTCAGCCCCCCCCCCCCGACAGCGTGACAAATGGGTAGAACCATGAGTGAAACACAAAGCAAACCCAGCTGGGACTTGAACACCTGCCGCCCCTTTAAATATCAGAAGTCCAGATGTCCCGCGAACCTTTGTGTTGTTATCGCGTTTGCGGAACATACAGACGTCATTTGGGCGGGTGTGCGTAAGTGGGGGAGGGGCCATGTCCCCTGCGCCTTTTCAAAAGCAACTTTTTTACCGTCCTAAAATAATGTAAAGCAATTGAATGGAGGCAAGTCAAACACTTGTGCCAGGCGGGAAAACCGGCACTCAAGCTGAAGCTTGTCCCTTTAGACCGCCCACGAGCTCCTCAATTGGCTTTCTGGCGCTGCTTTCTTGCATTTATGATACTGATTACAGCGTACGGCAGCTGACAAATTTTGCGAGAAAAAATTATTGTTATCTATTTGACATTTATTTATTTATTTGGACAGGGACAGTACAATTAAACATTGCTACCCATAGGCAACCGATGTCAAAGTATTTAAGACTTCTATACCATCCATTTTCAACCGCTTGTCCCCACGTAATACCCGGGGGGTGCTGGAGCCGATCCCAGCTGCATTCAGGCGGTAGGCGGGGTACACCCTGGACAAGTCACTACCTCATCGCAGGGCCAATACAGATAGACAAGACTTCTAGTCACAGGCTATTTTGCACCCTTCGTACCTGGTTAGGCTTTTAAAGAAAAGTTGAGAAAAGTGAAAAACATATACAAAAAGATTTTAAAAGGGTTTTTGTACTGCTGTAAAAATACCGACAGCAGTACAAAAACGAATGCACATATTGCCCATCCCCCTCGATTGTTTCTGTACGGTTAATGAGCAAACATTTTAAAGACAACAATCTTATCATCATTGGTCTCAGCAGATGAGTCTTGCTTAACAAGTGGGTGGCTGTTTTTTGTAGAGAACAGGTACTAACGTTTATTGATAATTGTCCCTTTTTCCGGGGAAAACCGGCTAGCTGAGGAGGGACGGCCTTCACTCTAACCAGGAAGGCGCCATCACTCTTTCCAGAAATATAGATTACTGTTTGAGTCACACTTGACTAAATACACTAGGGCAAGCTTGGCAACAGGCAATTACAGTGTCTGTTAGTCCGGGTGAGGAGTCAGTTAAGCTAGAACTAACCAGTGCCAGGCTGGAAAATCCCAGCACACATAGCATTTCTCCTAGAATAATACAAAACTCACATCATGTTTTTTCTGTAATGACTGTGCCAGAGGTGAACATGCATTATACTGAGGTGGCAAATTAACAATCCATCGCAGCACCAAGCAAATAATCTCAAGAACTCCATCATATCAATTCCTAGATGTGATCGAAATTTTTTAAGGCGCACTACACAAAATAACTCACTGGATCGGTTCGCAGCCGAGTGTGAAGCCACTGGGATGAGAATCGGCACCTCCAAGTCCGAGTCCATGGTTCTCACCCGGAAAAGGGCGGAGTGCCATATCCGGGTTGGGGAGGAGACCCTGCCCCAAGTGGAGGAGTTCAAGTACCTCGAAGTCTTGTTCACGAGTGAGGGAGGAGTGGATCGTGAGATCGACAGGCGGATCGGTGCGGCATCTTCAGGAATGCGGACGCTGTATCGATCCGTTGTGGTGAAGAAAGAGCTGAGCCAGAAGGCAAAACTCTTAATTTACCCGGTCGATCTACGTTCCCATCCTCACCTATAGTCATGAGCTTTGGGTTATGACCGAAAGGACGAGATCACGGGTACAACCGGCCGAAATGAGTTTCCTACGCCAGGTGGCGGGGCTCTCCCTTAGAGATAGGGTGAGAACAGGGGGAGCTCAAAGTAAAACCGCTGCTCCTCCACATCGAGAAGAGCCAGATGAGATGGTTCAGGCATCTGGTCAGGATGCCACCCGAACGCCTCCCTAGGGAGGTGTTTAGGGCACGTCCAACTGGTAGGAGGACACAGGGAAGACCCAGGAAACGTTGGGAAGACTATGTCTCCCGGCTGGCCAGGGAACGCCTCGGGATCCCCCGAGAGGAGCTGCATGAAGTGACTGAGGAGAGGAAAGTCTGGGCTTCCCTGCTTAGGCTGCTGCCCCTGTGACCCGACCTCAGATAAGCGGAAGAAGATTAATGGATACACAAAATAATCATTATTAATATCAGTACCACGGATACCATTAATAAAAACGCCTCAAAACAGCCCACTACTCTTTAAACACCAAATCTTTATTACTTAATAATAATCTCAACGTTATTGGTTTCAGCAAAACCTGGCTAAAACCAGATTCATGTTTCTGCTTAACAAGGCACCCCCTTGTAAATATACAAGTGCACATATTAGCCGTCCCCCTAGATTGTTTCTGTTTTAGTTAATGAGGTCATTTAGAGACAACAATCTTAACGTCATTGGTCTCTGCGAAACCTGGCTAAAACCAGAGGAATTTATTTAGCTTAACTACGCACCTCCTTCTAACTATACCAGGGGTCGGCAACCTAAGATGTTGAAAGAGCCATATTGGTCCAAAAATACAAAAACAAATCTGTCTGGAGCCGCAAAAAATTAAAAGCCATATTACATACAGATAGTGTGTCATGAGATATAAATTGAATTAAGAGAACTGAAAGAAAACTAAATGACCTCAAATAAACCAATAAATGAGACATAATGATGCATTATGTACATATAGCTAGCCTAAATAGCATGTTAGCATCGATTAGATTGCAGTCATCAAATATGTCTGATTAGCACTCCACACAAGTCGATAACATCAACAAAACTCACCTTTGTGCATTCATGCACAACGTTAAAATTTTGCTGGACAAAATGAGACGGACAAAGAAGTGGCATAAAACACGTCTTAGAAAGTCGGAGAAGGTTATACAAGTAAACGAACTACGGTGAGTTCAAGGACCACCAAAATTAGTAGGACAAAACGGCGCACGCCAAATACTCGAATCAGTGAAGCATGTTTAATGTAAATAGTGTACTTTCTAACAATTAGGGAGGTTTGTGTCATGTTTGTCCTCCTACAGAAACCATATTAAAGCAAAAAATATATTTTCTGTATTTTTCCCCTATCCTTTTCCATTTTGTCATACATTTTTGAAAAAGCTCCCGAGAGCCACTAGGGCGGCGGTTTAGAGCCGCGGGTTGCCGACCCGCGAACTATACGAATGCACATATTGCCCATCCCCCTCGATTGTTTCTGTACTGTTAATGAGCAAACATTTTAAAGACAACAATCTTATCATCATTGGTCTCAGCGACGCATGGCTAAAACCAGATGAATTTTTTTCACTTAACAAGGCACCCTTTACTAACTATTCAAGCGCACATATTGCCCGTCCCGCTTGCTTGTTGTTGTACGGCTGTTAAAGTGACAAGTGAGATCATAATCCACTTGTTCAAACGCTAAATTTGGACCGGTTGTTTGTTTCTGTACTGTAAATGAGCGAGCTCATTTAGAGACAACAATCTGAACGTCATTGGTCTCAGTGACAGTTGACTAAATCCAGAGGAATTTTTTCCGCTTGACTGGGCACCTCCTTCTAACTATTCGAGTGCACATATTGCCTGTCCCCCTTGCTTGTTTCTGTTTTAGTTAATGAGGTCATTTAGAGACAACAATCTTAACATCATTGGTCTCAGCGAAACCTGGCTAAAACTATTTTTTTCCGCTTAAAGAGGCACCACCCTCTTAACTCAGGGTATCTGCAGGTTTCAGCAAGTGAAATTTAAGACTTTTTAAGACATTTTTAATGGCACCTTGAATTAAATTTAAGACCGAAAAAAATAATAAAAAATGTATAAATATAAGTGATGGTTGGGGATCCCACTGTACTACAACCTCAATGACAATCAGTCAAGTTTACTTTTGGTATGTTTATTAAAAAACAAACGGATAAGCACCACTCTGCCAAACACCTTATCAAAAATCTTGAGGGATCCAAAAACTTTGACATCCAAAACAAACAAACCAACACCAGTAAAAACATAATAACCGAGGTGAGGGTAAAAATAAATTACATTTCATTAACACATACCGGGACCCGTTGACTTGGTCGAAGAGCAGGTTTTGGATGTGAAGTGCTAATCCGTGTCTCGTAATATATGCTGTTTTATCCTTTCCGCAGGAAAATGTATTAGTAACCTGAGAATCAGGAAACATCACACGAAAAAGATTGCCAATCCCGTCATTTGAGGTGTAGGATTGATATTTCACCACAGTGTGCAAATTCCATAACACCTCGGATTTTAATGTTGCTGTCCGGCCGAAGATGAATGTCAGGTCGGTGCTGCTAGCGTCAGTTGTTGCTAGCTGGGGGTGCGTTGGCGCTGGACCCACGCAGAACTGAGAGATGCCCGGTGTTTGTTTTTGGCTCTCTGCCGCGATTTTATGCTTACCGCACTGCATGTGTGATTCGACCGCTCTAATTCCCATGGTGCCAAGTTTGAAATCCCTCTTACAAAGTATGCACCTGGCCTCCCCGGGATTGGCAACAGGCTTAAGCCAGTTTTTAAACCGGCTTTCCTACAACCAACGCTCGCAAAACTTGCATTTCCCCATGCTGACTGAAAGGCGGGCCGCTAGGAAGAAAGGAAGGAGTCTGCGCGCGACCCGACTATGCGCGCGACCCGACTATGCGTAACTGAAATCACTCACTTTTACTCAAAGACGTGCCGTAACTTTTACTCAAAGACATGCCCCGAAAAAAAACAAGAAAAACTGGCCCGACAATTTAAGACCATCTTAGGAATTTCTAATAAATGTAATACTTTTTAAGGCCTTAATTTTAGATACATGAATTTAAGACTTTTTAAGGATCCGCGGATACCCTGTTAACTATATGAGTGTACATATTGCCCGTCCCCCTTGTTTGTTTCTTTAGTGTTTGTTGTTAAAGTGACGAGTGAGATCATAATCCACTTTCTCAAACGCTGAGTTTGTAAGTAAGACAGGCAACACCTATAACGGATCTGATTTTACTGGCAGCAGTTGTCCCCTCCGACTCTGCACTGTCATGAAGAAAGAACGGAGAAACGCAAGGTCGATCCCCGTTAAGACCACACCATTTAAAACCTGCAATCGTTGACTTTCCTAATAATCCAAAGTATGCGTGTGAATAAATGTAGGTTTGAGTCAAGTAATATTAAAATTGTCTTACACCCTTCAAGCCACGCCCCCCCTATTCAAACCCAATTGTGTGCCCTCCCAATGCTAAAATTCACATTCTGTCCGCGGCAGTCTCACCTTCTTGAGCTTCTCCACCATTTCCTCGATGTTGAGGTCGGAGGCGTGCTCCACCTTGTCCTGCATGTGCGCCAGCCACTCGCAGAGCTCCTTGTTCTTCTCGTTGAAGATGACCCACGCGTTGAGGCGGTCGGCGATCTCCTGCTTGCGCAGCGACACCTGAACAGAAACAGGAGAACTCTCGATGTCACATTCTCGTCGCCGGGTCATCGGTCCGACACGGTCACCTATTTTGATCTGGATCACACCTGAGAGAGGTGCTCTTCCACGAAAACACTCACCCGAGGCCTATAGGGTTCTGGAACTGAAAGTTTCTATAGATGTGTGTGGACCTTGCTATGTAAACTTGGAACAGTAAAGTTCCCCAAGGTGTTCCCAGATCGTAGCAGACAATTTTGCAAAAAAATATCTCACCAAGGTAAAGTAATCACCACTGATTGATTGATTGGCTGGGGGGTTGATCATGTGATCCGTGCTTTGCCAAGGCAAACACGGTGAGGGTGAGTTTATCACTGCATGATTGAACAACCCCTCCGCTCCCCCGACTAATTTAAACAGAAAAGCCCATTAGAGCATCTCTCGGTACGACCATCTGTCCAAACCCCCAACCCCTCACATACACATTCTTGTATTTGTTACCTTCTTGAGACCATCAAAAAAGGCCTACCTCTTTAGGACCACCCTTTCTAGATACATAAAAATTTGTATTTACAACATTAATATTATATACATCCTATGCAAATATAACAACGCTTGTTGTGAAAAATGAGTTGGAATTTCACGAGAAAAAGGTTACAATTTCCCAAGAAAGACTTATAAGTTTTGCAATATGATAAAAAAGTTGGAATTTTACTCGGTAACAGTTGCAGTTGTACAAGAAAAGCTCAGAATGTTGGCAATTTTATGAAAAGAGTCCCATGGATGATGTCCGCAGGCGTGTTTTAATGCATATTTGCACGCGCTGTCGTAACGTAACGAAGCTCGCGTTGGCTAGCCTTAGCTAATACGCTAACAAAGGCGTTCTTTTTGTATCGTTTCAGTTTCACAAATTCCTCGGGAAATTCACCAAAAACGTCACCGTGGAGTTATGGAGTCCGTTAAGCTGACTGGAGAGCTAGTGGGTCCATGACGACAACTTCTGTTTTGTTCGATCGGCCATTTTACTGCCTTTTATTGACACCGTTTTTTAACCAATTAAGGAATGTAAATAGTTTGATGGATAGACAGGTAGCTAGATAGATGGATGGATGGATGGATGGATGGATGGATGGATGGATGGATGGATGGATGGATGGATGGATGGATGGATGGATGGATGGATGGATGGATGGATGGATGGATGGATGGATGGATGGATGGATGGATGGATGGATGGATGGATGGATGGATGGATGGATGGATGGATGGATGGATGGATGGATAGATAGATAGATAGATAGATAGATAGATAGATAGATAGATAGACAGACAGATAGACAGTATTCCTTCAGGAGAGTTCTCTCAGGAAAATTTAAATTGCAGCAGTAGTGTACAGCAGTGGTCCCCAACCACCGGGCTGCAGAATAATTTTGTATTTATTTTTATTTAAAAAGAAAAAAAAAAATATATATATATATATGTTTTTTTATTTTTTTATTTTATTTTATTTTTTTTTTTAATAAATCAACATAAAAAACACAATATACACTTACAATTAGTGCACCAACCACAAAAAACTCCCGTTTTCATGACAAAAACGTCCCTTTTTCATGATAGAAAAAAAAAAAAAAAGTTTGTTTTCTCCTAGCGTTTTGGTTTTGTGTTTTCTTGTTAGCCATTAGCTGTTTCCAGTTTTTCTGTTTCCTGCTAGATACCCGTCAGCTTCCACGCTAGGCCTTTTGTTTGTTATCCGCCCACGTGGGCGCTTTTGGTTTGAACCCTTTGTTTGGTTTTGTTCTAGTTTTTTATATTAAAACCATGTTTTCTCACTCCATGCCGGCCTCCATCTCTGCATCTTGGGGTTTGTCATCAACATACCTTGACAGAATAATCCACCCTCTGTCCAGGTATGTTGATGGCTTGAAGGGGTGTAAGACAATTTTTATACTACTTGACTCAAACCTACACGCATACTTTGGATTATTAGGAAAGTCAACAATTGCGGGTTTTAAATGGTGTGGTCTCAACGGGGATCGACCTTGCGTTTCTCCGCTCCTTCTTTATATCAAAACCATGTTTTCTCACTCCATGCCTGCCTCCATCTCTGCATCTTGGGGTTTGTCATCAACATACCTTGACAGAATAATCCCGCCTCTGTCAAGGTATGTTGATGACTGATAAAAAACTAGAACAAAACCAAACAAAGGGTTAAAACCAAAAGCGCACACGTGGGCGGACAACAAACAAAAGGCCTAGCGTGGAAGCTGACAGGTATCTAGCAGGAAACAGCTAACGGCTAACAAGAAAACACGAAACCAAAACGCTGGGAGAAAACAAACTACAAATAGCTAACAGGAACAGCTTACCGCTACGACGACAAGGACAAATAGTAGCACGACAGGTAGTAGCTGCAATGATGACATCGACACGACAGGCAGCAACGACACAAGAGCGACAATAATCCAGCACTGACTGGAGGAACAAAGCAGGTAAAATAGGTGCGGGCTGATTGACCACGGGTGTGGCCAGGTGCCAATCAGCCGCAGCTGAGGGAAAACAGCACACAGGAAGCTGAACCAAAATAAGAGGGCTGACAGGAACTAATGGCAGGAAATACCAAACACACAGTGGAAAAACTCAAACATAAACAAACTGTCAGTGGCAAGCCTGACAGTAGGCCTAAGTATGCATTAAAAACAAAGCTGAGGTTTAAGTTGAGGTACCAATGATTGTCACACACACACTAGGTGTGGTGAAATGCGTCCTCTGCATTTGACCCATCCCCTTGTTCACCCCCTGGGAGGTGAGGAGAGCAGTGAGCAGCAGCGGTGGCCACGCCCGGGAATCATTTTTGGTGATTTAACCCCCAATTCCAACCCTTGATGCTGAGTACCCAGCAGGGAGGTAATGGCTCCCATTTTCATAGTCTCTGGTATGACTCAGTTTAACTCCATGTTGTGCTCAAATAGCCCTTCCACTTTCCACCTAATGACTTTGCAAAAATGTCCGTACAGCGTTGTGTATTTTTGCACCGACCTTGAGGCAGAGCTCCTCCCACTGGCAGTGCAGGTGCTTCACCTGCTCGTCCAGCAGCAGCACGTCGTCGGCCATGACGTACTGGCTCAGGTCCGTCTTCATGGCGCTCAGCTCTCTCAGGCTCTCCGCCCAGTCCTCCAGCGGGTCCTTGCTCTCCTGCATGACATCACCCACACGCACAGAGAGACACACCCCTTTAGGCGCCTGCGCGGCCACAGCTGCTCCCCCTAACGCCGCCCGGGCTCTTTCTGCCTCGCGGCCGTACGAAGGGACTCTTTTCTTTCTGTCAGGATGTGCCGCCCTAAAGGGGGATTAGGGGTTGGCGGGGGGGAGGGGCCGGGGATAAAGGCTTTGACAGGTCGTGGGGGGGATGAGTCCAGAGTTCAACTTGGCTTTGCTCGCCGGTCACTCTTGACGCTTGGAAGGCTGGTAAGCGTTGGTTTCATCTAAGCCGGCGGCCTCAAACTGGCAGCCCGCAGACCCATATTTTGTGGCCCCGCTCTTAACTTCGTAGTTTAGTGCACATGTGTCAAAGTCAAGACCCGGGCCACTTCTCACACACACACATATACACATTATATATATATATATATATATATATATATATATATATATATATGCACACACATATTATTTGAATAAATATATAAAAAGTATATATTTGCATAAACATGTATGTACACATATGTGTGTGTATATGTATATATATATATATATATATATAAATGTATACATATATACACACACACAGTAAATATATATAATATACACATATATTGGTGTGTGTGTGTATATATATATATATATATATATTTGTCCAGGGTGTACGCCGCCTTCCGCCCGATTGTAGCTGAGATAGGCACCAGCACCCCCCGTGACCCCAAAGGGAATAAGAAATGGATGGATAGATATATATATATATATATATATATATATATATATATATATATATATATATAGATATATATATATATACACACCAATTAATACCGTGTACACATATACACAAACATATTGGTGTATATGTGTATACACCAATATATGTACATTATATATGTGTATATATACACATCTATATATACACAAACATAGATACATAAATATACACTCACACACACATATGCAGAAATATACACAATATATGTACATTATATATGTGTATATATACGTCTATATATACACACACATAGATACATAAATTTACACACACACACACACACATGCATAAATATACACACACATTTATACATACATATACACGCACAAACATATATATGCACACACCCATATATATACAGACATACACATTTTAACACACACACATTTACATATACATATATATGTAAATGTAAATATGTATGTATATATATGTACACAAACATATAAACATACACTAATATATATATACATACCCACATACACACATATATACATACATAAACATATATATATATATATATACACACACATACACATACGTACATATATACACATACGTACATATATATATATATATATATATATATATACAAACATATGTATGTATATATACAAACCCCGTTTTCATATGAGTTGAGAAATTGTGTCAAATGTAAATATAAACGGAATACAATGATTTGCAAATCCTTTTCAACCCATATTCAATTGAATGCACTACAAAGACAACATATTTGATGTTCAAACTCATTAACTTTACATTTTTTTGCAAATAATAATTAACTTAGAAATTTCTTGGCTGCAACACGTGCCAAAGTAGTTGGGAAAGGGCATGTTGCTTAGATGACAACATACTGTATGTTGCTCCAAAACCTGTATGGACCATTCAGCATTAAAGGTGCCTTCACAGATGTGTAAGTTACCCATGCCTTGGGCACTAATACACCCCCATACCATCACAAATGCTGGCTTTTGAACTTTGCGCCTATAACAATCTGGATGGTTATTTCCCTCTTTGCTCCGGAGGACACCACGTCCAGAGTTTCCAAATATAATTCGTCAGACCACAGAACTCTTTTCCTCTTTGCATCAGTCCATCTTAGATGAGCTCGAGCCCAGCGAACCCAGCGGCATTCCTTGGTGTTGTTGATAAATGAGTTTTGCTTTGCATAGTAGAGTTTTAACTTGCACTTACATATGTAGCAACCAACTGTAGTTACTAACAGTGGTTTTATGAAGTGTTCCTGAGCCCATGTGGTGATATCCCTTACACACTGATGTCGGTTTTTGATGCAGTACCGCCTGAGGGATCAAAGGTCCGTAATATCATCGCTTACGTGCAGTGATTTCTCCAGATTCTCAGAATTTTTTGATGATTTTACGGACCGTAGATGGTAAAATCCCCAAATTCCTTGCAATAGCTCGTTGAGAAATGTTCTAAAACTGTTCGACAAAATGGTGACCCTCGCCCCATCCTTGTTTGTGAATTACTTAGCATTTCACGGAAGCTGCTTTTATACCCAATCATGGCACCCACCTGTTCCCAATTAGCCTGCACAGTTATGGGATGTTCCAAATAAGTGTTTGATGAGTATTTCTCAACTTTATTAGTATATAATGCCACATCTCCCAACTTCTTTGTCATGTGTTGCTGGCATCAAATTCTAAACTTAATGATTATTTGCACACACAAAAAAATGTTTATCAGTTTGAACATCAAATATGTTGTCTTTGTAGCATATTCAACTGAATATGGGTTGAAAAGGATTTGCAAATCATTGTTTTCTGTTTATATTTACATCTAACACAATTTCCCAACTCATATGGAAGCGGGCTTTGAATATACACAAACATACAGTACATACATACACATTTATATATATATATATATATATGTATATATATGTACATACACACACACATATATATATATATATATATACACATACATACGTACATATATATATACATAAACACACCCATATGTATGCATATATATATATATATACATATATATATTTACATACATACACACACACACACATACATATATATATATATATATATATATATATATATATATATATATATATATATATATACACACACATATATACACTCGCACAGATACATATTTGCTGCCAAAAAACATTTTTTTGAACTAATTGCAATTCTTATGTGTAACGATTCTTAATCGATTAAAAAATACATACACACACATATATAGATATATATACTAATCTATATTAACCTTCCTCTTGTGTTAGCTTTCTGTTACCATCTCGTATGTTAACGGGTCGGTTTTGACCCATGTCTTAAATCAGCTGTAAAATACACTAAAAACAATTATCTATCATCCAATTTGTTTCTCATCTCTTGGTTACCTCGTTAGGCTTCCTTATCCTTGAAAATATTGGTTTTAATATTTTTGGTTTGGGCCATTGGGCCTTTTTTTGTCAGTACACCCCTCGATTTCAATTTTTAAAAATGGTAAAACGAACCTCAAAAGAATCATATACATAAAAAAAGAGTTGTTGTGTTACCTAACTATTACTAAGGGGTATTAGAACACATCTCTTAAATAAATGTGTTTTATTTATTTTTTCATTTTAAGAATTTTAACTATAGTAACATCTATGGTGTTACGGGTCAATTTCGACCCATATATATTTACTTCAAGAAAAAGGCTAAAAAGTATTTTTTTCAGCAACAGAAATCCAACATCAAACAAACAACAACCAATCAAGCAAATGAAACCAAGAGAAATAGATTACTAGTTCCAAAACTAATAAAAAACAAAATCAGAGTGGCAAAAAGTGACACTTTTAGTGTCCGTCTTTTGTTTGTTTTTGTACAGGATAACAAGGTAAAATAAGAATCCACTAAAGCTCACATGATTGGGAGAGGAGCTGGCTGTCAGTGTGTTCAATTTTGGCTCTTATCATTGCTTTATCATCTTATTTTTATAACTGGGTCGAAACCGACCCTAACAACACCAAGGGCATAATTTCTACCAGAGCATTTTATAATTTAGTGAACAAAAATTCAAATGTTTTATTTTGTTGACAAAGAGGTTCCTGACAAAGTCAAAAAGCTTTGATGCAAAAAAATAAATGTATGTGGTGTTTTTATGCATTTAAAAACTAAAACGGGTCGGTGCCGACCCTAACACAAGACGAAGGTTAAAGTATTATATTATCTAGTGATGCAACAAACATCGTACATTCCACTTTTCTTCCTGGTTCCCCATTAAATAGTACGCTGTTGAAACGAAAATATTATTGAAGGTAAAAAGTATTCGCTCTTTTCCCACAATTTTACTGTTAAAAGAAAAACAAAACAGTGGTGCCGTTTAAAAACAACCGTAGATTTCATGGTTAATAAAAAAAAAAGAAAGAAAGGCAGCTCAGTGGCCATAATTTTACCGTAAAAAATAGTACCCTCTCGAAAAAGAACAAAACTGTAAAGTTTACGCTAAAAATGGGGTTAGTAAACTGCCAGTCTTTATTGCAAAATATGCAGATTTTTTCAACATTGACATCCATATCTTATTGTTACATAACTGTGATGTGGGCCTTATTGATAACGACTTAGTTATCAATAACCCTGGTTTGGTGTCATTTAACTGTTAAATAAACCACACATTAGGCACCAAAAGGAGCAACTTCCTGTAAGCAAGACTTCAGATCAAGCCCTAAAGCAGACATCTTGTGCCTGTGCGGTAGAGTACCTTGTAGCCGTCGTCGCACTCTGGCAGCGACTGGTTGAGTCTGGTCTTCAAGTCCTTCAGCTGCAGCATTTTGTCCGCCAGTCCCGCCTCGCAGCGCTGCCAGTTCTGGAACACAAAACCATGGACATGAGCAGGAAAGCACAAAATAGTCCAATCTCTGACACATTTAGTTAGCACTCAACAACAAGGAAAGTGGGAAAAATATAAGTTTATATGTGAAGTGAATTATATAGCACTTTTCTCTAGTGACACGAGGCGCTTTACATAGAGAAACCCAATATCTAAGTTACATTTAAACCAGTGTGGGTGGCACTAGGAGTATCTTGCCCAATGACTAGGATGGCAGACACAGGGATCGAACCCGGATCCCTCAAGTTGCTGGCACGGCCGCTCTACCAACCAAACTACAGCGCCCAATGTATAAATGTATGTATGTATCTATATATATATACTGTTTATATATATGTATATATCCATCCATTTTCTACCGCTTATTCCCTTTGAGGTCGCGGGGGGTGCTGGTGCCTATCTCAGCTACAATCGGGCGGAAGGGGGGTACACCCTGGACAAGTTGCCATCTCATTGCATATATATATATATATATATATATATATATATATATATATATATATGTATATATATATATATATGTATGTATGTATGTATATATATATATACATACATATATATATATACATGCATACATGCATACATTCACACATACATATGTATACATACATACATACATATACATACACACACACACATATATATATATAAATATATATATATATATATATACATATACACAGAGGGGCAAAAAAGTATTTAGTCAGCCACCGATTGTGCAAGTTCTCCCACTTAAAATGATGACAGAGGTCTGTAATGTTCATCATAGGTACACTTCAACTGGGAGAGACAGAATGTGAAAAAAAAAATCCAGGAATTCACATTGTAGGAATTTTAAAGAATTTATTTGTAAATGATGGTGGAAAATAAGTATTTGGTCAACCATTCAAAGCTCTTACTGATGGAAGGAGATTTTGGCTCAAAATCTCACGATACATGGCCCCATTCATTCTTTCCTTAACACGGATCAATGGTCCTGTCCCCTTAGCAGGAAAACAGCCCCAAAGCATGACGTTTCCACCCCCATGCTTCACAGTAGGTGTGGTGTTCTTGGGATGCGACTCAGTATTCTTCTTCCTCCAAACACGGGGAGTTGAGTTTATACCAAAATGGATACATGGATGATACTGCAGATGATTGGGAGAATGTCATGTGGTCAGATGAAACCAAAATAGAACTTTTTGCTATAAACTCAACTCGTCGTGTTTGGAGGAAGAAGAATACTGAGTTGCATCCTAAGAACACCATACCTACTGTGAAGCATGGGGGTGGAAACATCATGCTTTGGGGCGGTTTTTCTGCTAAGGGGACAGGACGATTGATCCGTGTTAAGGAAAGAATGAATGGGGCCATGTATTGTGAGATTTTGAGCCAGTGAGAGCTTTGAATGCTTGACCAAATACTTATTTTCCACCATAATTTACAAATAAATTCTTTAAAATTCCTACAATGTGAATTCCTGGATTTTTTTTCCACATTCTGTCTCTCACAGTTGAAGTGTACCTATGATGAAAATGACAGACCTCTGTCATCATTTTAAGTGGGAGAACTTGCACAATCTATGGCTGATTAAATACTTTTTTGCCCCACTGTATGTCAGTGCTGTCAAGACTAAGAAGTTAACTCATGTTTAGTCACACAAAACGTATCATGCTCACAACTACATTAAACTTGCATATACACAGTGTATATATATGTATATATATATATATATATATATATATATATATATATATATATATATATATACATATATATATATATATACCATGTGTGTATATATTACCATGAATTGATTAACGTGGACCCCGACTTAAAAGAGTTGAGAAACTTATTCGGGTCAATTGTACGGAATATGTACCGTACTGTGCAATCCACTAATAACATTTTCTGTCAATCAAAAAAAAGTTTAAGTCGCACCTACTTTAGGTCTAAGCCACGCCCACTTTAGGTCTAAGTCCTGTCTACTTCAAGTCTCAGTCACGCCTACTTTAGGTCTAAGTGGCGTCCACTTTAAGTCTAAGTCACGCTCAATTTAGGTCTAAGTTCAGCTCACTTTACAAGATCTGGGACGAGATCCAACCGATCAAAGTCTAAGACTAGATCTAAACATTCTTCTTCCTCCAAACACGACGAGTTGAGTTTAAACCAAAAAGTTCCATTTTAGTTTCATCTGACCACATGATATTCTCCCAATCCTCTGCTGTATCATCCATGTATCCATTTTGGTATTAACTCAACTCCTCGTGTTTGGAGGAAGAAGAATACCGAGTTGCATCCCAAGAACACCATACCTACTGTGAAGCATGGGGGTGGAAACATCATGCTTTGGGGCTGTTTTTCTGCTAAGGGGACAGGACGATTGATCCGTGTTAAGGAAAGAATGAATGGGGCCATGTATCGTGAGATTTTGAGTCAGTGAGAGCTTTGAATGGTTGACCAAATACTTATTTTCCACCATAATTTACAAATAAATTCTTTAAAATTTCTACAATGTGAATTCCTGGATTTTTTTTCACATTCTGTCTCTCACAGTTGAAGTGTACCTATGATGAAAATTACAGACCTCTGTCATCATTTTAAGTGGGAGAACTTGCACAATCGGTGGCTGATTAAATACTTTTTTGCCCCAATGTGTGTCAGTGCTGTCAAAACTAACAAGTTAACTCATGTTTAGTCACACAAAACGTATCATGCTCACAACTACATTAAACTTGCATATACACAGTGTATATATATGTATATATATATATATATATATATATATATATATATACCATGTGTGTATATATTACCATGAATTGGTTAACGTGGACCCCGACTTAAAAGAGTGGAAAAACTTATTCGGGTCAATTGTACGGAATATGTACCGTACTGTGCAATCCACTAATAAAATTTTCTGTCAATCAAAAAAAAGTTTAAGTCGCACCTACTTTAGGTCTAAGCCACGCCCACTTTAGGTCTAAGTCCTGTCTACTTCAAGTCTCAGTCACGCCTACTTTAGGTCTAAGTGGTGTCCACTTTAAATCTTAGTCGCATCCACTTTAAGTCTAATTTGTGTCCACTTTAAGTCTAAGTCACGCTCAATTTAGGTCTAAGTTCAGCTCACTTTACAAGATCTGGGACGAGATCCGACCGATCAAAGTCTAAGACTAGATCTAAACCTTCTTCCTCCAAACACGACGGGTTGAGTTTAAACCAAAAAGTCCTATTTTGGTTTCATCTGACCACATGACATTCTCCCAATCCTCTGCTGTATCATCCATGTATCCATTTTGGTATAAACTCAACTCCTCGTGTTTGGAGGAAGAAGAATACTGAGTTGCAATCCCAAGAACACCATACCTACTGTGAAGCATGGGGGTGGAAACATCATGCTTTGGGGCGTTTTTTCTGCTAAGGGGGACAGGACGATTGATCCGTGTTAAGGAAAGAATGAATGGGGCCATGTATCGTGAGATTTGGAGCCAGTGAGAGCTTTGAATGGTTGACCAAATACTTATTTTCCCCCATAATTTACAAATAAATTCTTTAAAATTCCTACAATGTGAATTCCTGGATTTTTTTTCCACATTCTGTCTCTCACAGTTGAAGTGTACCTATGATGAACATTACAGACCTCTGTCATCATTTTAAGTGGGAGAACTTGCACAATCTATGGCTGATTAAATACTTTTCTGCCCCAATGTGTGTCAGTGCTGTCAAAATTAACAAGTTAACTCATGTTTAGTCACACAAAACGGATCATGCACACAACTACATTAAACTTGCCAATTATTTGGAGCGTGCAAGTTCTTGCCAGGGATCAGATCAATGCGTACGTCGGACCGAAACCAGCGACAAGCTCTCGCTGGCAAAGTTCACTCCAAAAACTTTAGGTTGAAACCGTTGTCGTGTTTTGTGCAAATAATTGACAAGTAAAAGTTTCTGGATGACATTCTGATGATAAAATTGCATTTGCGTACACATATTTTTGATGAAAATGATTCTATTTTGCATGTGGAGTGAATGAATGAGAGGTTCTCAGTTCTCTTGTCTGGATAATCCATTATTCTTATTAGGTGTGATGTCACACACCAAAAAATGTTTGGTGAAAAATATTTCCTGCCGGTAAGATGAAAGGTTTATTGTCGGCTCAAACTATCTTTGATGAATGTACAAAGTCAGGCTGAGTTTTGAAGGCCGACGAAGACGTGTCCGAGTACCTCCACCACGGCCTGGGCGAGGTCCAGCCTGCGGCTCAGCAGACCGTGGAGGTCGTCCCACTCCTCCTGCAGCGCTCCCAGGTCCGTCTGGATCCGGTTCTGGGTTTCCTGGTCGGCCATGGAGAATAGCTGGCGGCCCACCTCCAGCGTGTGGAGGAAGCCGCACTGGTGCCTCTGGAAGAGCAGCTCGGCGTGCTGAGGAGGACAACAAGGTCAACACGCTGGTCCTCGGACCTTCAAACCATCACGCCTTTGAAATCCTTCCTTTGATGCCACACCCTCTTTTTTTTTTAACGTTACATCCTACAGTTTTTTTTCTTTGAAACCAGTGCAAGTTTTGTAGTTTTTCCACTTTAAAACTGGCATTGCTCCAAAAATAGTAATGACTCAAACTCAATGTTATGTTTTATTGACCAAGTCAGGGCTCTGATGACTTTTGATCAGAAATTCCACTTCGAACTTATTTGGGGGAAAATATTGCACACACATATATACATACATATAGCTCGGAATAGCTCGGTTGGTAGAGTGTCCGTGCCAGCAACTTGAGAGTTGCAGGTTCGATTCCCGCTTGTGCCATCCTAGTTACTGCCGTTGTGTCCTTGGGCAAGACACTTTACCCACCTGCTCCCAGTGCCACCCACACTGGTTTAAATGTAACTTAGATATTGGGTGTCACTCTGTAAAGCGCTTTGAGTCACTTGAGAAAAAGCGCTATATAAATATAATCCACTACATACTAGGGATGCGCGGATAGGCAATTATATCATCCGCATCCGCATCACCAAAGTCGTCATCCACCCGCCGTACACCCGAACCAACATTTTATCAGGACCGTACCCGCCCGCCAACCGCCCGCTGAAATACATCAGAAGTTGCCCGCCTTTACCGCTCACATAGCTATTTAAACCTGTTTCACAGAGTAATCAATTAATCAATCAATGTTTATTTATATAGCCCCAAATCACAAATGTCTCAAAGGACTGCACAAATCATTACGACTACAACATCCTCGGAAGAACCCACAAAAGGGCAAGGAAAACTCACACCCAGTGGGCAGAGAGAATTCACATCCAGTGGGACGCCAGTGACAATGCTGACTATGAGAAACCTTGGAGAGGACCTCAGATGTGGGCAACCCCCCCCTCTAGGGGACCGAAAGCAATGGATGTCGAGCGGGTGATGACAATTTGTTTAGTTTTGTTGTTGCCGCAAGAAGTGGAGTGAAGGAGAAAGTAGTGGAGCGTCAAGCTAAGGCAACTTTTGGAATCTACACCCAGTTTTCCCTAAATCCTCAAAATTCCAGGAAATTCCCATTCAAATGAATGGGCATTTTCAAATGTATCACATTTTGAGAAAACATTCGAACCTTTTAGCCATCCATACTAGACATGCGCGGATAGGCAATTATATCGTGCGCAACCGCATCACCAAAGTCGTCATCCACCCGCACCAACATTTTATCAGAACTGCAACCGCCCGTTGAAATACATCAGAGGTCGGCCGCCTTTACCACTTACAGAGCTATTTAAACCTGTTTCACAGAGTAATGAAGACAATTGGAGCCGCTAACGTTCCCGCGACTATCCAATAGCGTCCACCCTGTTTACAAGAATATGGAAGTGCTATGAAGCCATTGCCCTAGACACCTTCAACAACATGTACGAACCGATTGTTGGTACGGCAACATGGGTGCAGCTTCCGCAATTACACATTCAAGATTGAAAGGCATACTGGGTGATACAGAGTACACTGATGGTTGTGATATAAACCACTTTAACACTTACTAATATGCGCCACGCTGTGAAGCCACACCCAACAAGATTGACAAACAAATTTCGGGAGAACACCCTACCAGTAACACAACATAAACGCAACACAACAAATACCCATAATCCGTTGTATCCGTGACAACACCTGAATATATTTTACACCCCCGCGCCCCCAACCCCGCCCACCTTACCGACGCACGAGGGGGGGTTTGCTGCTAGGGGTGTATAAAATAGTCAGGAAGTGTCATTAATACAAAGGATTCTGGGTACTTGTTGTGTTGCGTTTATGTTGTTACCGGGAGGATGTTCTCCCGAAATGTGTTTGTCCATCTTGTATTGTGTGGCTTCACAGCGTGGTGCATATTACTAAGAGTGTTAAAATTGTTTATATCACCACCATTAGTGTACTCTGTGTCACCCAGTATGCCTTGCAGTCGTGTGTGTGTTGCCGCGGAAGCCACACACACAACATGTTGCTGGACTGACAAGCAGATCGTACATGTTGTAGAAGGCGACAAAAAACAATGGCTTCATAGCACGCCCTGATATTTATTATCTGGGTGACTGCCGGCAGTCATTCTAGAGAATATTAGCGTATCCTATTGTCTTCTTCGCTTTGTGACACGGGTCCTAAATGGCTCTTTGAATGGCAAAGGATACCGATCCCAGAACCATGTATAGCAAGTATTTCCGTATGGTTCAACCGCCACCCGCCCGAATCCAATTAAAATCTATTTTTTCGTCATGTCAACCGCCCGCACCGCGGATAAACCCGCGGATGAAACCGCAAACCGCGCATCTCTAGTATGTATATACACAAACCCCGTTTCCATTTGAGTCGGGAAATTGTGTTAGATGTAAATATAAACGGAATACAATGATTTGCAAATCCTTTTCAACCCATATTCAGTTGAATATGCTACAAAGACAACATATTTGATGTTCAAACTCATTAACTTTACATTTTTTTGCAAATAATAATTAACTTGGAATTTCTTGGCTGCAACAAGTGCCAAAGTAGTTGGGAAAGGGCATGTTCACCACTGTGTTACATCACCTTTTCTTTTAAAAACACTTAATAAACGTACTGGGAACTGAGGAAACTAATTGTTGAAGCTTTGAAAGTGGAATTATTTCTTATTTTTGTTTTATATAGCACTTTAGTCATTCAACGGTCGTATTTTACGCTTCATAATGCGCCACACATTTTCCGTGGGAGACACGTCTGGACTGCAGGCGGGCCAGGAAAGTACCCACGCACTTTTTTTCACGAAGCCACGCTGTTGTAACACGTGGCTTGGCATTGTCTTGCTGAAATAAGCAGACATGTTGCACAATTTGCGTGTTTTCTTTGACGAAAATGGCATGATTTTTTTTTTTACTTTTGTATGATTCAACTGAAATGCTTGAAAGTCCAGGGTGAGTGGAGTGTGTGGATGTTGGGACGGTTCGAATCGGTTGAGAAATGAGGGATAAGGGACGGCGTGGCGCAGTGGAAGACTGGCCGTGCGCAACCCGAGGGTTCCTGGTTCAATCCCACCTAGTACCAACCTCGTCACGTCCGTTGTGTCCCGAGCAAGACACTTCACCCTTGCTCCTAATGGGTGCTGGTTAGCACCTTGCATGGCAGCTCCCTCCATCAGTGTGTGAATGTGTGTGTGAATGGGTGAATGTGGAAGTAGTGTCAAAGCGCTTTGAGTACCTTTAAGGTAGAAAAGCGCTATACAAGTACAAACCGTTTATACAAAGAGGTTTGTATATCGGTCATTACTTTTCAATGATGTGAAATTCCTGGAAATATTGGGGAATGGGAGCATGTTTTTGCCTTCAATATCCAGGGGGAGTAGAGAGTGTGGATTAGAGATGCGCGGTTTGCGGTCTCATCCGCGGATAAACCGCGGGTTGGGCGGGTGACATGACGAAAAAGGCATACTGGGTGACACAGAGTACACTAATGGTTGGGATATAAGCAATTTTAACACTCTTAGTAATATGCGCCACGCTGCGAAGCCACACCAAACAAGAATGACAAACACATTTCGGGAGAACATCCTCCCAGTATCCATCCATCCATCCATTTTCTACCGCTTTCTCCCTTACGGGGTCGCGGGGGGCGCTGGCGCCTATCTCAGCTACAATCGGGCGGAAGGCGGGGTACACCCTGGACAAGTCGCCACCTCATCGCAGGGCTAACACAGATAGACAGACAACATTCACACTCACATTCACACACTAGGGCCAATTTAGTGTTGCCAATCAACCTATCCCCAGGTGCATGTCTTTGGAAGTGGGAGGAAGCCGGAGTACCCGGAGGGAACCCACGCGTTCACGGGGAGAACGTGCAAACTCCACACAGAAAGATCCCGAGCCCGGATTTGAACCCAGGACTGCAGGACCTTCGTATTGTGAGGCAGACGCACTAACCCCTCTGCCACCAAATGCAACACAACAAATACCCAGAATTCTTTGCATCCATGACAATTCCTGACTGTTTTATACACCCCGCTAGCAGCAAAACCCCCCGTAAGTCGGTAAGGTGGGCGGGGTTGAGGGCGCGTGTGTGTAAAATATATTCAGGATTGTCACGGATGCAAATGATTCTGGGTATTTGTTGTGTTTCGTTTATGTTGTGTTACTGCAGGGGTAGGGAACCTATGGCTCTTGAGCCAGATGTGGCTCTTTTGATGACTGCATCCGGCTCGCAGATAAATCTTAGCTGACGTTGCTTAACAGGACAAGTAATGCATAATTCCGCTGGTAGTCACAGTGTTAAAAATAACGTTTAAAATATAAAACATTCTCATGCATTTGCGATCCATCCATCCGTTTCTACCGCACCTGTTCAAGAAGTCGCATTAATGGTCAAAAGTATTTTATTTATTATTGGTTAGCTTCAGAATAACTATGTTATTAAAAAGAATAAGAGATGCACAGATTTAGTTGTTGTAATCTGGGAAAGTCCAAATGAAGGCGTAGCACTCTCTTGTCAGAGCGTGGGACGACACTGTACAAGGGTACAGGTCTACGGGTTTCTCCTCATTGAGCTAAATTGAATCCTGTCTCTGTTTGATTCCTTGCTTCTTGTCTGTTTAATAGATGTCATCAGTGTTTGAACCTGACAGTTGTATTCGTTGTTAAAAAAATAATTTACAGCTCTCACGGAAATACATTTTAAAATATTTGGCTTTCATGGCTGTCTCAGCCAAAAAGGTTCCTGACCCCTGTGTTACTGTGAGGATTCTCTCCCGAAAAGTGTTTGTCATTCTTGTTTGGTGTGGCTTCACAGCGTGGCGCATATTAGTAAGAGGATTAAAATTGTTTACATCACAACCATCAGTGTACTCTGTATCACCCAGTATGCCTTTCAATCTTGAACGTGTGATTACGGGAGCTGCACACATGTTGCCGGACTAACAATCGGTTTGTACATGTTGTTGAAGGTGTCAAAGGCAATGGCTTCACATCACGCCCTTATTCTTGTCATCAGGATGAACACCATTGGATATTCGCGAGAAAGTTAGCGGCTCCCATTGTCTTCTTTACTCTGTGAAAAGGGTTTAAATAGATCTGTGAGTGGTAAAGGTGGCCGACCTCTGATGTATTTCAACGGGCGGTTGAGGTTCTGATAAAATGTTGGTTCGGGTGGATGACGACTTTGGTGATGCGGTTGCGGATGATATAATTGCCTATTTGCGCATCTCTAGTGCGGATGGCTAAAAAGTTTGAATCCGGTAAAAAATGTTTCCGCAAAATGTGATACATTTGAAAATGGCCATTCATTTGAACGGGAATTTCCTGGAAATTTGAGGATTTAGAGAAAACAAGGTGATGTAACACAGTGGTGAACATGCCCTTTCCCAACTACTTTGGCACGTGTCGCAGCCAAGAAATTCTAAGTTAATTATTATTTGCGAAAAAATGTAAAGTTAATGAGTAGATTCCCAAAGTAGCCTTAGCTTGACGCTCCTCTGCTTTCTCCTTCACTCCACTTCTTGCGGCAACAACAAAACAAAACGTCAGACGTTTGCCAGCAACCCTCAAGTTGCTGGCACGGCCACTCTACCAACCGAGCTGGACCGCCCTAGAACCCCTTGCAGCACTAACTCTCCCAGGACGCTACAATATACAACCCCCCTGCTACCACCAAACCTGCCCTCAATCCCCCAACCCCACCCACCTCAACCTCGCCCCCCCAATCCTGCACCCCCACCTCAACCCTTGCTCAAGGACACAACAGGCGTGACGGGGTTGGTAGAAAGTGGGGATT
Source organism: Nerophis ophidion (assembly GCF_033978795.1). NCBI lineage: Eukaryota > Metazoa > Chordata > Actinopteri > Syngnathiformes > Syngnathidae > Nerophis > Nerophis ophidion. The sequence goes on along the minus strand of NC_084634.1, from coordinate 7,837,375 downwards.
GAACCAGGAACCCTCAGGTTGCTGGCACGGCCACTCTCCCAACCGCGCCACGCCGTCCACTTTACATAGTGAAACCCAATATCTAAGTTACATTCAAACCAGTGTGGGTGGCACTGGGAGCAGGTGGGTAAAGTGTCTTGCCCAAGGACACAACGGCAGTGACTAAGATGGCGGAAGCGGGAATCGAACCTGCAACCCTCAAGTTGCTGGCACGGCCACTCTACCAACCGAGCTAGACCGCCCCAGAACCCCTTGCAGCACTAACTCTCCCAGGACGCTACAATATACAACCCCCCTGCTACCACCAAACCTGCCCTCAATCCCCCAACCCCACCCACCTCAACCCCTCCCCCAACCCCGCCGCCCCAATCCTGCACCCCCACCTCAACCCTTGCTCAAGGACACAACAGGCGTGACGGGGTTGGTAGAAGGTGGGGAATCGAACCTGCAACCCTCAAGTTGCAGGCACGGCCACTCGACCAACCGAGCTAGACCGCCCCAGAACCCCTTGCAGCACTAACTCTCCCAGGACGCTACAATATACAACCCCCCTGCTACCACCAAACCTTCCCTCAATCCCCCAACCCCACCCACCTCAACCTCGCTCCCCAAACCTGCACCCCCACCTCAACCCTTGCTCAAGGACACAACAGGCGTGACGGGGTTGTTAGAAGGTGGGGATTGAACCGGGAACCCTCGGGTTGCTGGCACGGCCACTCTCCCAACCGCGCCACGCCGTCCACTTTACATAGTGAAACCCAATATCTAAGTTACATTCAAACCAGTGTGGGTGGCACTGGGAGCAGGTGGGTAAAGTGTCTTGCCCAAGGACACAACGGCAGTGACTAAGGTGGCGGAAGCGGGAATCGAACCTGCAACCCTCAAGTTGCTGGCACGGCCACTCTACCAACCGAGCTAGACCGCCCCAGAACCCCTTGCAGCACTAACTCTCCCAGGACGCTACAATATACAACCCCCCTGCTACCACCAAACCTGCCCTCAATCCCCCAACCCCACCCACCTCAACCCCGCTCCCCAAACCTGCACCCCCACCTCAACCCTTGCTCAAAGGACACAACAGGCGTGACGGGGTTGGTAGAAAGTGGGGATTGAACCAGGAACCCTCAGGTTGCTGGCACGGCCACTCTCCCAACCGCGCCACGCCGTCCACTTTACATAGTGAAACCCAATATCTAAGTTACATTCAAACCAGTATGGGTGGCACTGGGAGCAGGTGGGTAAAGTGTCTTGCCCAAGGACACAACGGCAGTGACTAAGATGGCGGAAGCGGGAATCGAACCTGCAACCCTCAAGTTGCTGGCACGGCCACTCTACCAACCGAGCTAGACCGCCCCAGAATCCCTTGCAGCACTGACTCTCCCAGGACGCTACAATATACAACCCCCCTGCTACCACCAAACCTGCCCTCAATCCCCCAACCCCGCTCACCTCAACCTCGCCCCCCCAAACCTGCACCCCCACCTCAACCCTTGCTCAAGGACACAACAGGCGTGACGGGGTTGGTAGAAGTTGGGGATTGGACCAGGAACCCTCAGGTTGCTGGCACCGCCACTCTCCCAACCGCGCCACGCCGTCCACTTTACAGAGCGAAACCCAATATCTAAGTTACATTCAAACCAGTGTGGGTGGCACTGGGAGCAGGTGGGTAAAGTGTCTTGCCCAAGGACACAACGGCAGTGACTAAGATGGCGGAAGCGGGAATCGAACCTGCAACCCTCAAGTTGCTGGCACGGCCACTCGACCAACCGAGCTAGACCGCCCCAGAATCCCTTGCAGCACTGACTCTCCCAGGACGTTACAATATACAACCCCCCTGCTACCACCAAACCTGCCCTCAATCCCCCAACCCCGCCCCCCCAAACCTGCACCCCCACCTCAACCCTTGCTCAAAGGACACAACAGGCGTGACGGGGTTGGTAGAAAGTGGGGATTGAACCAGGAACCCTCAGGTTGCTGGCACGGCCACGCCGTCCACTTTACATAGTGAAACCCAATATCTAAGTTACATTCAAACCAGTGTGGGTGGCACTGGGAGCAGGTGGGTAAAGTGTCTTGCCCAAGGACACAACGGCAGTGACTAAGATGCTGGCACGGCCACTCTACCAACCGAGCTAGACCGCCCCAGAACCCCTTGCAGCACTAACTCTCCCAGGACGCTACAATATACAACCCCCCTGCTACCACCAAACCTGCCCTCAATCCCCCAACCCCGCTCACCTCAACCTCGCTCCCCAAACCTGCACCCCCACCTCAACCCTTGCTCAAGGACACAACAGGCGTGATGGGGTTGTTAGAAGGTGGGAATTTAACCAGGAACCCTCAGGTTGCTGGCACGGCCACTCTACCAACCGAGCTAGACCGCCCCAGAGCCCCTTGCAGCACTAACTGTCCCAGGACGCTACAATATACAACCCCCTTGCTACCACCAAACCTGCCATCAATCCCCCAACCCCACCCACCTCAACCCCTGCCCCAACCCCATCCCCCCACCAAACCCCATTCACCTCAACCCCCAAACATACACCCGCTACCAAACCCCGGCCATCTCAACCCCCTCATCTCCCGAATTCGGAGGTCTCAAGGTTGGCGAGTATGCGCGAACTACAAATATCACAACCCGTGGTCCGCAGAGTGGTCCCCACCTGGAGGTCCTGGAGCGAGCGCCGCAGCTGCTGCAGGCTGCATCGGGGCGGCCCGGCGAGCGGCAGCAGGCTACGGGTGTCGGAGAGGAAGCGCCGCAGCTTCCTCAAGCTGCGGCGGTACAGGTGCCACTGCTTGACCAGGCCCTCCACCAGGGAGCGCCGCTGGTCCCCCCGCCGCACGGCGCCGTGCCAGTGCTCCCTCAGCTGGCTCAGCTTCAGGATGAAGTCGCTCCTGCGGGAAGAAGATTTGCGTTCCCGTCCTTCTTCTGACATCCCGAAGCGTGCCGTTTACCTGTCGTCCACCTCTCCTCTCTGCAGCAGCCGCAGGGCGTCGGCGATGACGGAATGGAGGATCTGGTGGCCCACCGACAGCTCCACCTGGAAGCGCTGAGACGGCGGAACAAGGTCATCTCCTGGTCTTCCAACAAGCGCGGCGTGTGGCCAAGTACCTTGTGGGTGCACAGCTGCTCCCTGAGGCCGTCGTACGAGCCCGGCACGTCCACGGCCAGCCGGTCCTCCATGCTCTGCAGGAACGCCATCCAGCTCTCGCATTTCTGCTCGAACGTCTGCTGCCTCAGAACCTCCGTCTGCAACTCACTGACAACACAAGCAGCCAGATCTAAACCTGCGTCCGTGGCTTTAAGACCTCGCGGTTACGCAACAAGAGCTCGTCTTCTTATACATTAATTGAATTAACGATGTTGCAAGCACCGGCTTGGTACCGACCTGCAGGCCTCCTCGGCTCGCGAGGAGGCGTCGCCCCAGCGGCGGTTGAGGCGCTGCAGGCGGCGCGAGGCGCAGTTGCCCAGCGTGAGGCCGCGGCTCAGCTCGTTGAGCACGTCCAGGTGGGCGGTCAGAGAGCCGAGCTCCAGGTGGGCGGACTGTGAACATATGGCGCCGTCAGAGAAACGTGGGGTGTGGCACCATGCACACCCACACATACATACACATATATATATTTATTCGAGATGCGCGGATAGGCAATTATATCATCCGCAACCGCATCACTAAAGTCGTCATTAGATTAGATTAGATTAGATAGATAGTACTTTATTCATTCCGTCGGTCACCGCCTCTAATCTCACAGGTCAAATTAACTAACTAAGACCAAAAAAAAAAAACCTGAGCCTGGAACTGGTCCAACTTGAAACTTTCCAACACACGCTAAGATCACGGTAAGGACAATGAACGCTCACTTCGCGCCGTCTCACCTGATCGACCGGGCGGTCCTGGTCTTCCAGGCTCTGCAATTTGGACTCCAGCATGTCCAGAAGGCTGCTGACCTCTTGCAGCGTGGTCAGCTCCTCCTGCACACAAAGACGGGGAGTATATGTTCACCTGAATTTGTGGGTAAGCTTGGCACATGCACACCCACACATACATACACATATATATATATTTATTAGAGATGCGCGGATAGGCAATTATATCATCCGCAACCGCATCACTAAAGTCGTCATCCACCCGAACCAACATTTTATCAGAACCGCAACCGCCCGCCACTTGCCCGTTGTCATATATCCGGAGTCGGCGACCTTTACCACTAAAAGAGCTAGTTCGACCCGTGCCACAAAGTAAAGAAGGCAATGGGAGCCGCTAACGTTTTCGCGAATATCCGATGGTGATCATTCAGATAACGGGAATAAGGGCGTGCCGTGAAGCCATTGCCTTTGACGCCTTCTACAACATGAACGAACCGTCTACCAGTCCAGCAACATGCTCTATGCAGCTTACGCAAACACACGTACAAGATTGAAGGGCATACTGGGTGACACAGAGTACACTAATGGTTGTGATATAAACAATTGTAACACTCTTACTAATATGCGCCACGCTGTGAAGCCACACCACACAAGAATGACAAACACATTTCGGGAGAACATCCTCACAGTAGCACAGCATAAACGAAACACAACAAATACCCAGAATCCTTTGCATCCATGACACTTCGTGACTATATTATACACCCCGCTATATATATATATATATATATATATATATATATATATATATATATATATATATATATATATATATATATTCGGGTGTTTCCATTTAGTGGTCAATTGTGCGGAACATGTACTGTACTGTGCAATCCACTAATAAAAGTTTCAATCAATTAAAAAAAAAAGTGTAATTCGCATCTACTTTAGGTCTAAGCCACGCCCACTTTAGGTCTAAGTCCTGTCTACTTCAAGTCAAAGCCACGCCTACTTTAGGTCTAAATGGCGTCCACTTTAAATCTTAGTCGCATCCACTTTAAGCCTAAATTGCGTCCACTTTAAGTCTAAGTCACGTTCAATTTAGGTCTAAGTTCAGCTCACTTTACAAGATCTGGGACAAGATCTGACCGATCAAAGTCCAAGACTGGATCTAAACAATCTCAGTCTAAGACTAGATGTGACCAATCTAAGTCTAAGACAAGATGTGACCAATTTCAGTCTTAGACGAGATGTGACCAATCTAACTCTAGGACTAGATCTGACCAATCTAAATCTAGGACTAGATCTGACCAATCTAAGTCTAGGACTAGTTCTGAACAATCTCAGTCTAAGACTGAATCTGACCAAATGCAAGTCTTGGACAAGATATGACCGTACTCAGTCTAAGACTATATCTGACCAATCTCAGTCTAAAACAATTTGTGACCAATCTAAGTCTAGGACTAGATCTAAACAATCTCAGTCTAAGACTAGATCTGACCAATCTCATCCTAAGACTAGATCTAACCAAATATAAGGCTGGGACAAGATCTGACCAATCAAAGTCTAAAGCAATATCTGCCCAATCTCAGTCTAAAACTAGATGTGACCAATCTAAGACAAAGACTACATTTGACCAATCTAAGTCTAGGACTAGATCTGACCAATCTCAGTCAAAGACTAGATCTGACCAATCTCAGGCTAAAACTAAATGTGACCAATCTAAGTCTATGACTAAATGTGACCAATCTAAGACTAAGACTAGATTTAACCAAATATAAGTCTGGGACACGATCTGACCAATCAAAGTCTAAGACAATATCTGACCAATCTCAGGCTAAAACTAAATGTGACCAATCTAAGACTAAGACTAGATTTAACCAAATATAAGTCTGGGACACGATCTGACCAATCAAAGTCTAAGACAATATCTGACCAATCTCAGGCTAAAACTAAATGTGACCAATCTAAGACTAAGACTAGATTTCACCAATCTCAGTCTAGGACTAAATCTGACCAATTTCAGTCTAAGACTAGATCTGACCAATCTCATCCTAAAACTAGATCTAACCAAATATAAGGCTGGGACAAGATCTGACCAATCAAAGTCTAAGACAATATCTGCCCAATCTCAGTCTAAAACTAGATGTGACCAATCTAAGTCTAGGACTAGACCTGACCAATCTCAGCCTAAGACTAGATCTAACCAAATATAAGTCCGGGACACAATCTGACCAATCAAAGTCTAAAACTAGATGTGACCGATCTCAGTCTAAAACTAGATGTGACCGATCTCAGTCTAAAACTATATGTGACCAATCTAAGTCTAGGACTAGATCTGACCAATCTAAGTCTAGGACTAGAGCTCACCAATCTCAGCCCAAGACTAGATCTAACCAAATATAAGTCCGGGACACGATCTGACCAATCAAAGTCTAAGACAATATCTGACCAATCTCAGTCTAAAACTAGATGTGACCAATGTAAGACTAGGACTAGGTCTGCCCAATCTAAGTACAAGACTAGATTTGACCAATTTCAGTCTAGGACTAATGGTGCCGTGGTGTGTTTCATTAGCCATCTTGGATCACGCCACACACCAAGTGTCCACACTCGCGTCTTTACCGTCACCTTGGGCGTCTTTACCGTCATCGTCGCCCCAAAAGTCAGTTTCATTCGAAAGAGCGCACCTGCAGCTCCTCTTGCTTTGCGGCCAGCCTCTCGCTCAACTGCAGGACGCTGCGTGACAGCAACCTGCCCTCCGATTGGACCAGAGCCGCGGCCGGGGGCTCCAGGCGGCCAATCAGGTCCTTGGAGATCTCCAGCACTCCCTGCAGGTCAACCTGCAAAGCCTCGGCTTGCTGGCACAGATTCTGAGAGCCAAGTGGCCGAAAGAACTCGTTATGAAGTTGTCCAGTGACAACGTCAACACAAACTCAAGCTCCCCGTCGTCACCTGAACTCGGCGTACGTCGTCAGCGATGTTGTCCACAGTGCTGTCGGGACTGACCGCACTCCGGGCGCGGGTGGCGTCCTTCTGCACGTCCTTCAGACGCTGCGAGAAGGCGGCGGCAGTCTGGGTGTGGACGTGCCAAGCTGATAGGATGGCACGGCTTCTTTGGAGACGCTGGTCCAACGAGGCAGACGTGCTCGCCCAACTGGAGGTCGGAAGCATGTGTCGGCAAGTTTCTCCTCACCACAGAACCCCCCCTGCTGAGGACGTGAAAGTGTGCTACCTCTCTCTCTGGTTGGTCAGCTGCCCACTCAGGATGGAGGCTGCGGCCGGGTGGATGAGGCGTTGAAGAGAGGAGAAGGTTTGACTGATCTGGTCCCACTCCGGAGTCTCCGTCTCCTGGCGAAGACTCTGTTTGGACACACGTGGCAAGGTGGGCACAGAGAAAGCCGTTTCCACCTGACCGGTGTTTTACCTCCAGCTGACGGAGGAGGTCTCGGTGGGCCTGCAGGGAGAGTCGAGGGCCGTGGAGAAGCTCCAACATGTGGGACGTCGTCACCTGCCTCCGCCCCAAGTGATGCAGCGCCTGGTCCGCCGAGAGCCACAGCCGCCTGGCCTCAAGCAGAACGCTCTTCAGGGAGTCACTCTGGAAGTCAGGGAGCCTGGTCAGCACGTCGCCGGGACCGCCTTCTGCCCGGCTGGCATTAGGGCCACTTGCCTTCTCTGCGAGCGCGGCGCAGGCCGTACTGGATCGATCAGCCCGACTTGTGAAGCTGCCTCCGTGTTTGTTGGTGAGCTCCCGCAGAGCCGCAACCCTCAGCCTGATCTGCTCCTCGAGGTTCTAAAGGACACCACATTGAACACGTTATTACCAAACTCACAAGTCTCCAAAGTCTTGGCCTTTTTCCAGTCTTTTATCAGTCCAGAATTTCCAGAAATAAGAATAATAAAAAAAAACGTTTAACCTCCATATGAGGACCAGTGGTTCTCAAAGTTATTTTCATCAAGAACCACCCCAGAAAACACCCAGCTCTCCAAGTGCCACCATAATGACCGACTTTAAAATACAATAGCATAGTAGGCCTAAGTATTCATTTAAAAAAAAGGTAGAGGTTTTATTTAACAAGTTGTGGAAGGTGGGGGTGGCCTGCGGACCACATCTTTCAAAGTGGTTTGCTACGTCATTTAATGTGATCTGCCACAATATTTAAGGTGGGAGACTTATAATTTTTATGTGGGCCGGAACAAAATTTTATTTGGCCCGCCTGTTAATTTTGAGTGGTCAATCACATCATTATTAACGTGGTCCGCCACATCATTTAATGTGATCCGCCACAATATTTACAGTGGCCCGCCTATTCATCTTAAGTGGTCCCCCCCATAAATCAGCTTGGTATGGCACAAAATTTTATGTGGCCCGCCTGTTCATTTTAAGTGGTCCATCACATCATTATTAACGTGGTCCGCCACATCATTCAAAGTGGTCTGCCACATCATTAATCCAAGTGGTCTGCCACATCATTTAATGTGATCCGCCACAATATTTAAGGTGGGCCACGAATATTATGTGGGCCGCACCAAAAATTTATTTGGCCCGCCTGTTAATTTTGAGTGGTCCATCATATCATTATTAATGTGGTCCGCCACATCATTCAAAGTGGCCTGCCACATCATTTAATGTGATCCGCCATGATATTTAAGGTGGGCCGCAAACATTTTTTATTTGGGCAGCCACAAAATTTTATTTGGCCTGCCTGTTTATTTTAAATGGTCTATCACATCATTATTAATGTGGTCCGCCACATTATTCGAAGTAGTCTGCCACATAATTTAATGTGATCCGACAGAATATTTAAGTTGGGCCGCTCCAAATTTATATGTGGCCCGCCTGTTCATTTTAAGTGGTCCATCACATCATTATTAACGTGGTCCGCCACATCATTCAAAGTGGTCTGCCACATCATTAAACCAAGTGGTCTGCCACATCATTTAATGTGATCCGCCACAATATTTAAGGTGGGCCACGAAAATTATGTGGGCCGCAACAAAAATTTATTTGGCCCGCCTGTTAATTTTGAGTGGTCCATCACATCATTATTAATGTGGTCTGCCACATTAATCCAAGTGGTCTGCCACATCATTTAATGTGATCCGCCACAATATTTAAGGTGGGCCACGAAAATTATGTGGGCCGCAACAAAAATTTATTTGGCCCGCCTGTTAATTTTGAGTGGTCCATCACATCATTATTAATGTGGTCCACCACATCATTCAATGTGGCCTGCCACATCATTTAATGTGATCCGCCACGATATTTAAGGTGGGCCGCGAACATTTTTTATTTGGGCAGCCACTAAATTTTATTTGGCCTGCCTGTTTATTTTAAATGGTCTATCACATCATTATTAACGTGGTCCGCCACATTATTCGAAGTAGTCTGCCACATAATTTAATGTGATCCGACAGAATATTTAAGTTGGGCCGCACCAAATTTATATGTGGCCCGCCTGTTCATTTTAAGTGGTCCATCACATCATTATTAACGTCGTCCGCCACATCATTAATCCAAGTGGTCTGCCACATCATTTAATGTGAGCCGCCACAATATTTAAGGTGGGCCACGACAAAAATGTATTTGGCCCGCCTGTTAATTTTGAGTGGTCCATCACATCATTATTAATGTGGTCCGCCACATCATTCAAAGTGGCCTGCCACATCATTTAACGTGATCCGCCACGATATTTAAGGTGGGCCGCAAACATCTTTTATTTGGGCAGCCACAAAATTTTATTTGGCCTGCCTGTTTATTTTAAATGGTCTATCACATCATTATTAATGTGGTCCGCCACATTATTCGAAGTAGTCTGCCACATAATTTAATGTGATCCGACAGAATATTTAAGTTGGGCCGCAACAAATTTATATGTGGCCCGCCTGTTCATTTTAAGTGGTCCATCACATCATTATTAACGTGGTCCGCCACATCATTCAAAGTGGTCTGCCACATCATTAATCCAAGTGGTCTGCCACGTCATTTAATGTGATCCGCCACAATATTTAAGGTGGGCCACGAAAATTATGTGGGCCGCGACAAAAATTTATTTGGCCCGCCTTTTAATTTTGAGTGGTCCATCACATCATTATTAATGTGGTCCGCCACTTCCTTCAAATTGGCCTGCCACATCATTTAATGTGATCCGCCACAATATTTAAGGTGGGCCACGAAAATTATGTGGCCCGCCTGTTAATTTTGAGTGGTCCATCACATCATTATTAATGTGGTCCGCCACATCATTCAAAGTGGCCTGCCACATCATTTAATGTGATCCGCCACGATATTTAAGGTGGGCCGCAAACATCTTTTATTTGGGCAGCCACAAAATTTTATTTGGCCTGCCTGTTTATTTTAAATGGTCTATCACATCATTATTAATGTGGTCCGCCACATTATTCGAAGTAGTCTGCCACATAATTTAATGTGATCCGACAGAATATTTAAGTTGGGCCGCCCAAATATATATGTGGCCCACCTGTTCATTTTAAGTGGCCTGCAGGTCCCGCTTCAAGATCAGCGATAGGTGATGAGATAACCAGGCCCAGGTGGCCCATCTACGCACCTGTCGCTGATCTCGAAGCCGGTCCTGCAGGCCACGCCCCCTCCACACAAGTTAACATTTCTGACCGCTGTAACATTACACACAATGCACAAACATCAACCATGATACTCCATGTACAGTATTTGGCGCACCACTAGATGGAGCCAGCGTACCACTGAGAAAATTGTGGTGATGTGGCCGACCACTTTGAATGTCGTGGCAGACCATGTTAAATGATGTATAAAATCACGTTGAATAAAGTGGCGGGCCACATAAATGATGTGGCGGGCCACATAAATGATGTGGCGGGCCACATAAATGATGTGGCGGGCCACCCTGAATGATATGGCGGACCCAATCAAATGACGTGGAAGACCACATTAAATGTCGTGGCAGACCACATTGAATAAGCTGACAGGCCACATTAAATGTCGTGGCAGGCCACATTAAATGTCGTGGCTGACCACATAATGTGAAGTTGCACAGCACTTTAAATGATGTGGTAAACTACGTTGATTGAGTTGAATGGCGTGGCGGACCACTTAAAATGAACAGGTGGGCCACTTATAAATCTGGTGCGGCCCAACTTAAATATTGTGTCGGATCACATTAACTTATGTGGTAGACTACTTTGAATAATGTGGCGGACCACATTAATAATGATGTGATGGACCACTCAAAATTAACAGGCGGGCCAAATAAAATTTTGTGGCGGCCCACATAATTTTTGCGGCCCACCTTAAATATTGTGGCGGATCACATCAAATGATGTGGCAGACCACTTTGAATGATGTGGCAGACCACTTTGAAAGATGTGGCGGACCACGTTAATAATGATGTGATGGACCACTTAAGATGAATAGGCGGGCAACTGTAAATATTGTGGCGGATCACATTGAATAATGTGGCAGACCACATTAATAATGATGTGATGGATCCACTCAAAATTAACAGGCGGGCCAAATAAAATTTTGTAACAGCCCACATAACAATATTGTGGCTGATCACATTAAAGGACGTGGCAGACCACTTTGAATGATGTAGCGGACCACACTGATAATGATATGATGGACCACTTAAGATGACTAGGCGGGCCACAGTAAATATTGTGGCGGATCACATTGAATGATGTGGCAGACCACTTTGAATAATGTGGCGGACCACATTAATAATGATGGACCACTCAAAATTAACAGGCGGGCCAAATAAAATTTTGTTGCGGCCCACCTTAAATATTGTGGCTGATCACATTAAAGGATGTGGCAGACCACTTTGAATGATGTGGCGGACCACGTTAATAATGATGTGATGGACCACTTAAAATGAACAGGTGGGCCACTTAAAATTTTGTGCCATACCAAGCTGATTTATGGGGGGGACCACTTAAGATCAATAGGCGGGCCACTGTAAATATTGTGGCGGATCACATTAAATGATGTGGCGGACCACTTTGAATAATGTGGCGGACCATGTTAATAATGATGTGATGGACCACTTAAAATGAACACACATAACATTTTGTGGCATACCAATTTAAATGACGTGGCGGACCACTTAAAATAAATAGGCGGGTCACTGTAAATATTGTGGTGGATCACATCGAATGATGTGGCAGACCACATTGAATATTATGGCGAACCACAATAATAATGATATAATGGACCACTTAAAATAAACAGGCGGGCCACATAGAATTTTCTGGCATACCAATTTAAACGATGTGGCGGACCACTTAAAATGAACAGGCGGGCCACTTTAAATATTGTGGCGGATCACATTGAATGATATGGCAGACCACTTTGAATAATGTTACATTAATAATGACGTGATGGACCACTTAAAATAAACAGGCGGGCCAATTTAAATTTTGTGCTGCCCACATATTATATTTTGGCGGCCCACCTTAAATATTGTGGCGGATCACATTGAATGATGTGGAGGACCACTTTGAATAATGTGGCGGACCACGTTAATAATGATGTGATGGACCACTTAAAATGAACAGGCTGGACACGTAAAATTTTGTGCCATACCAAGCTAAATGATGGGGGCACCACTTAAGATGAATAGGCGGGCCACTGTAAATATTGTGGCGGATCACATTAAATGATGTGGCGGACCACTTTGAATAATGTGGCGGACCATGTTAATGATGTGATGGACCACTCAAAATTAACAGGCGGGCCAAATAAAATTTTGTCGCGGCCCACATAAAAATTATAAACGGCCCACCTTAAATATTCTGGCAGATCACATTAAATGATGTAGCAAACCACTTTGAAAGATGTGGCGGACCACATTAATAATGATGTGATGGACCACTTAAGATGATTAGGCGGGCCACTGTAAATATTGTGGCGGATCACATTGAATGATGTGGCAGACCACTTTGAATAATGTGGCAGACCACTTTGAATAATGTGGCAGACCACATTAATAATGATGTGATGGATCCACTCAAAATTAACAGGCGGGCCAAATAAAATTTTGTAACAGCCCACATAACAATTTTGCGGCCCACTGTAATATTGTGGCTGATCACATTAAAGGATGTGGCAGACCACTTTGAATGATGTAGCGGACCACACTGACAATGATATGATGGACCACTTAAGATGACTAGGCGGGCCACTGTAAATATTGTGGCGGATCACATTAAATGATGTGGCGGACCACGTTAATAATGATGTGATGGACCACTCAAAATTAACAGGCGGGCCAAATAAAATTTTTTAGCGGCCCACATAAAAATTATAAGCGGCCCACCTTAAATATTCTGGCAGATCACATTAAATGATGTAGCAAACCACTTTGAAAGGCTGCATAAAATTTTGTGGCATATCAATTTAAATGACGTGGCGCACCACTTATAATAAATAGGGGGGGCCAATGCAAATATTGTGGCGGCTCACATTAAATGATGTGGCAGGCCATTTTGAATGATGTGGCGGACCACATTAATAATGATGTGATGGACCACTTAAAATGAACAGGCAGGCCACGTAAAATTTTGTGGCATACCAATCGAAATGGTGAGTTGCACCACTTAAAATGAACAGGCGGGCCACTGTAAATATTGTGGCGGATCACATTGATTGATGTGGCAGACCACTTTGAATAATGTTACATTAATAATGACGTGGTGGACCGCATAAAATAAACAGGCGGGCCAGGTAAAATTTTGTCCTGCCCACATAATATTTTTTCCCGGCCCACCTTAAATATTGTGGTGGATCACATTCAATTTTGTGGCAGACCACTTAGAATGATGTGGCGGACCACTTATAATAAATAGGGGGGGCCAATGCAAATATTGTGGCGGCTCACATTAAATGATGTGGCAGGCAATTTTGAATTATGTGGCGGACCACATTAATAATGATATGATGGACCACTTAAAATGAACAGGCAGGCCACATAAAATTTTGTGGCATTCCAATTTAAATGACGTGGCGGAACACTTAAAATGAACAGGCGGGCCAAATTTAAATATTGTGGCTGGCCAAATTAAATAGAGTGGCGTATCACATTGAATGTGGCAGACCATTTTGAATAATGTGGCGGACCACATCAATAACGACGTGTCGGACCACTTAAAATAAATAGGCGGGCCACTGTAAATATTGTGGCGGATCACATTAAATGAAGTGGCAGACCACTTTGAATGATGTGGCGGACCACATTAATAATGATGTGATGGACCACTTAAAATAAACAGGCTGGACACGTACAATTTTGTGGCATACCAACTTAAATGATGTGGCAGACCACTTAAAATGAACTGGCTGGCCACATAACATTTTGTGGCATACCAATTTAAATGACGTGGCGGACCACTTAAAATAAATAGGCGGGTCACTGTAAATAATGTGGTGGATCATATTGAATGATGTGGCAGACCACGTTGAATAATGTGGCGAACCACAATAATAATGATATAATGGACCACTTAAAATAAACAGGAGGGCCACGTAGAATTTTCTGGCATACCAATTTAAATGACCGGACTACTTAAAATGAACAGGCGGGCCACTTTAAATATTGTGGCGGATCACATTGAAAATGTGGCAGACCACTTTGAATAATGTTACATTAATAATGATGTGATGGACCACTTAAAATGAACAAGCGGCCCACATAAGATTTTTCGCGGCCCACCTTAAATATTGTGGCAGACCACTTTGAATAATGTTACATTAATAATGACGTGATGGACCACTTAAAATAAACAGGCGGGCCAATTTAAATTTTGTGCTGCCCACATATTATATTTTGGCGGCCCACCTTAAATATTGTGGCGGATCACATTAAATGATGTGGCGGATCACATTAAATGATGTGGCAGACCACTTTGAATGATGTGGCGGACCACATTAATAATGATGTGACGCCCGATTGTAGCTGAGATAGGCGCCAGCGCCCCCCGCGACCCCGAAAGGGAATAAGCGGTAGAAAATGGATGGATGGATGGGTGATGGACCACTTAAAATGAACAAGCGGCCCACATAAGATTTTTCGCGGCCCACCTTAAATATTGTGGCAGACCACTTTGAATGATATGGCGGACCACTTAAAATAAATAGGCGGGCCACAGTAAATATTGTGGCAGACCACATTGAATAACGTGGCGAACCACAATAATAATGATATAATGGACCACTTAAAATAAACAGGCGAGCCACTTTAAATTTTGTGCTGCCCACATAATATATTTTGGCGGCCCACCTTAAATATTGTGGCGGCCCACCTTAAATAATGTGGCGGATCACATTAAATGATGTGGCGGATCACATTAAATGATGTGGCAGACCACTTTGAATGATGTGGCGGACCACATTAATAATGATGTGATGGACCACTTAAAATGAACAACCGGCCCACCTCAAATATTGTGGCAGACCACTTTGAATGATGTGGCGGACCACTTAAAATAAATAGGCGGGTCACTGTAAATAATGTGGTGGATCACATTGAATAATGTGGCGAACCATAATAATAATGATATAATGGACCACTTAAAATAAACAGGCGGACCACATAGAATTTTCTGGCATACCAATTTAAATGATGTGGCGGACCACTTAAAATGAACAGGCGGGCCACTTTAAATATTGTGGCGGATCACATTGAATGATGTGGCAGACCACTTTGAATAATGTTACATTAATAATGACGTGATGGACCACTTAAAATAAACAGGCGGGCCACTTTAAATTTTGTGCTGCCCACATAATATATTTTTGCGGCCCACCTTAAATATTGTGGCGGATCACATTAAATGATGTGGCGGACCACTTTGAATGATGTGGCGGACCACGTTAATAATGATGTGATGGACCACTTAAAATGAACAGGCGGGCCACATAAAATTTTGTGCCATACCAAGCTGATTTATGGGGGGGACCACTTAAGATGAATAGGCGGGCCACAGTAAATATTGTGGTGGATCACATTGAATGACGTGGCAGACCACTTTGAATAATGTGGCGGACCACAATAATAATGATATAATGGACCACTCAAAATAAACAGGCGGGCCACATAGAATTTTCTGGCATACCAATTTAAATGATGTGGCGGACCACTTAAAATGAACAGGCGGGCCACTTTAAATATTGTGGCGGATCACATTGAATGATGTGGCAGACCACTTTGAATAATGTGGCGGACCACATTAATAATGATGTAATGGACCACTCAAAATAAACAGGCGGGCCACATAGAATTTTCTGGCATACCAATTTAAATGATGTGGCGGACCACTTAAAATGAACAGGCGGGCCATTTTAAATATTGTGGCGGATCACATTGAATGGTGTGGCAGACCACTTTGAATAATGTTACATTAATAATGACGTGATGGACCACTTAAAATAAACAGGCGGGCCACTTTAAATTTTGTGCTGCCCACATAATATATTTTGGCGGCCCACCTTAAATATTGTGGCGGATCACATTAAATGATGTGGCGGATCACATTAAATTATGTGGCAGACCACTATGAATGATGTGGCGGACCACGTTAATAATGATGTGATGGACCACTTAAAATGAACAGGCTGGCCACTTAAAATTGTGTGCCATACCAAGCTAAATGATGGGGGGACCACTTAAGATGAATAGGCGGGCCACTGTAAATATTGTGGCGGATCACACTGAATGATGTGGCAGACCACTTTGAATAATGTGGCGGACCACATTAATAATGATGTGATGGACCACTTAAAATTAACAGGCGGCCCACATAAGATTTTTCGCGGCCCACCTTAAATATTGTGGCAGACCACTTTAAATGACGTGGCGGACCACTTAAAATAAATAGGCGGGTCACTGTAAATATTGTGGTGGATCACACTGAATGATGTGGCAGACCACATTGAATAATGTGGCGAACCACAATAATAATGATATAATGGACCACTTAAAATAAACAGGCGGGCCACATAGAATTTTCTGGCATACCAATTTAAATGACCGGACTACTTAAAATGAACAGGCGGGCCACTTTAAATATTGTGGCGGATCACATTGAATGATATGGCAGACCACTTTGAATAATGTTACATTAATAATGACGTGATGGACCACTTAAAATAAACAGGCGGGCCACTTTAAATTTTGTGCTGCCCACATATTATATTTTGGCGGCCCACCTTAAATATTGTGGCGGATCACTTAAGATGAACAGGCGGGCCACTGTAAATATTGTGGCGAATCACATGGAATGATGTGGCAGACCACTTTGAATAATGTGGCGGACATACCAATCGTTGGTTAGAAGGCGATCGCCGAATTCGTCCGCGCTTCCTCCCGTGCGGCTGTCTGTCGTGATATGGCTCAAAAGCTTCTGTTTCTTCTTTAATTTAGTTTTCGGTACCTGCCTCCACATTCCAACCACCCGTTTCAATACATGCGTAATCTGTCGAATCGCTTACGGCGCTGAAATCCGGGTCTGAATCCGAGCTACTATGCTATACCTTTCTGTGCTATCCGCCATGTTTGTTCCTGGCGGCTTCACGCAGTGACGTCACAGGACAATAGACGGGCGGATACAGCGATGGTGTAAGTCGGGCACTTTGAAGCCGTTTTTCGGGATATTGCGTGATGGGCAAAATTTTGAGAAAAACTTCGAAAAATAAAATAAGCCACCGGGAACGGATTTTAGTTGGTTTTAACCATTCAGAAATTGTGATAATGTTCCCCTTTAAACTTTTCAGAGACAGAACAATTGTCAGAATAATTGTGTTATCACAAAACTTTGTGTTTTAATAAGTTCCTGGCGAGCAGACAAAAGCTGTCTTTGATCTTACCGATCAAAAGGCTTGTAAAACTCCTCTGTGTAGGATGGGAAGTGACATGAAGGTGTTGGTGTCTTTGATCTATTGTAATCCACAGGAATATTTTGTCTTGACCCGAGATCTACAAAGCGGAGAGGAAGCAGGACCTGACCCCCCTCCAGGCACCTTTTTCTTTGATCTGTTTTGTAACCAAAGGCGATTGCTGTTTACGACCCCGGACCCTTAGAAACAGCTGTTGCCATGCAGTCAGGGAAAGTCCAAATAAAAGAGGAGGCGTACAACCTTTTGTCAGAGCGTGGTGGAAGACTTTACAAAGAGTACAGCCCAGACATTTCTCTTCAATGAGCTAAATTGAATTCTGTCTCTGTTTAATTCCTTGCTTCTTGTCTCTTTAATAGGTATCATCAGTGTTTGAACCTGTCAGCAATGGTCTGAAACCTTTCAGAGTCAGACCAGGGGTCTGAACCCTTTCAGAAACAGACCAATGGTCTGAAACCTTTCAGAGTCAGACCAGGGGTCTGAACCCTTTCAGAAACAGACCAATGGTCTGAAACCTTTCAGAGTCAGACCAGGGGTCTGAACCCTTTCAGAAACAGACCAATGGTCTGAAACCTTTCAGAGTCAGACAAGGAGTCTGGACCCTTTCAGAGACAGACCAAGGGTCGGAACCCTTTCAAAGTCAGACGAAGGGTCTGAACCCTTTCAGAGTCAGACCAAGGTTTTGAACCTTTTCAGAGTCAGACCAAGGTTTTGAACCCTTTCAGAGACAGACCAAAGGTTGGAAACCTTTCAGAAACAGACCAATGGTCTGAAACCTTTCAGAGTCAGACAAGGAGTCTGAACCCTTTCAGAAACAGACCAATGGTCTGAAACCTTTCAGAGTCAGACCAGGGGTCTGAACCCTTTCAGAAACAGACCAATGGTCTGAAACCTTTCAGAGTCAGACAAGGAGTCTGGACCGTTTCAGAGACAGACCAAGGGTCGGAACCCTTTCAAAGTCAGAAGAAGGGTCTGAACCCTTTCAGAGTCAGACCAAAGTTTTGAACCTTTTCAGAGTCAGACCAGGGGTCTGAACCCTTTCAGAGACAGACCAAAGGTTGGAAACCTTTCAGAAACAGACCAATGGTCTGAAACCTTTCAGAGTCAGACAAGGAGTCTGAACCCTTTCAGAAACAGACCAATGGTCTGAAACCTTTCAGAGTCAGACCAGGGGTCTGAACCCTTTCAGAAACAGACCAATGGTCTGAAACCTTTCAGAGTCAGACAAGGAGTCTGGACCCTTTCAGAGACAGACCAAGGGTCGGAACCCTTTCAAAGTCAGACGAAGGGTCTGAACCCTTTCAGAGTCAGAACAAGGTTTTGAACCCTTTCAGAGACAGACCAAAGGTCGGAAACCTTTCAGAGACAGACCAAGTGTCTGAAAGCTTTCAGAGACCCATGGTACGATTGGTTTTAGACAACTTTCAAGACCAAGGGACAGATTTCACATCTGACCTCACAGGTTTCGACGCTGCGCTGAAGCTCCGCCAGGCTGCGAGGGGTCCGAGCAGAGTCCATCCAGAGGTTTTGCTCAGCGATCCAGCTGTTGATCCGCTGTAAACCGACTTCCTGCTCAGTCCTGCTCCTCAACTCCTCCTCCAGCTCGTGGACCTGACGCCACACAGGTACAGCACACAAGATCAAAGCCAACAACTCTCTCCGTGGTGAACTTCTGCACCTGAGAGTTCAGCGTCGTCTGCAAAGTCAGCCAGCGACGGTTGAGGAGACCCTGGTCCTCGGCGAACTGGTTGTCTTCATAGCGCCCCCTCTGGCTCTCCGTGGTAGTGCAGGTCTGTGATGGCTGGCTGGCGTGGTCCAGTGTGCCCTGATTGGCTGACATCTCCACCTGACACTCCTGAAAAACCAGAAGGAAAAGTCACTTGAAAAAACCAATAATAATGGCTTTAAATTAGTTATTAGGGGAAAAATTGCTCTGTTTTCAAACAAACCTTTGAGCTAACGTTTTAGCTAGTGAGCTTCTGGGTTGCGGACCCTTCAGTTCGAGAATTTCATCAGCGGAGGGGGCTTAGTTCCACAGCAAGTATTTATTTGTGATGAGAACCAAAAGGACGCCAGAGCGAACCATCATTATAGCGAAGGAGAAGGCACTACATGGACACAAGCCGATGAAGGATCGAATCACACTGCTAGTTTGTGGTAATATATATATATATATATATATATATATATATAAGTCTCACCTTAAAACTCATTTGTATACTCTAGCCTTTAAATAGACCTCCTTTTTAAACCAGTTGATCTGCCGCTTCTTTTCTTTTTCTCCTCTGTCCCCCCCTCCCTTGTGGAGGGGGTCCGGTCCGATGACCATGGTTGAAGTACTGGCTGTCCAGAGTCGGGACCCAGGATAGACCGCTCGTCGGGACCCAGGATGGACCGCTCTCCTGTGTATCGGTTGTGGACATCTCTACGATGCTGATCCGCTTGGGATGGTTTCCTTTGGACGGGACTCTCGCTGCTGTCTTGGATCCGCTTTGAACTGAACTCTCGCAGCTGTGTTGGAGCCACTATGGATTGAACTTTCACAGTATCATGTTAGACCCGCTCGACATCCATTGCTTGCGGTCCCCTAGAGGGGGGGGGGGGGGGGGGGCGGTTGCCCACATTTGAGGTCCTCTCCAAGGTTTCTCATAGTCATCATTGTCACTGGCGTCCCACTGGGTGTGAGTTTTCCTTGCCCTTTTGTGGGTTCTTCCGAGGATGTCGTAGTCGTAATGATTTGTGCAGTCCTTTGAGACATTTGTGATTTAGGGCTATATAAATAAACATTGATTGATTGATTCCATCGTACTTTTTTTTTCCTTTTACGGAAGGTTTTTTGTAGGGAATAAATGATTAAAAAAAACACTTAATTGAACGGTTTAAAAGAGGAAAAAACAGGGGAAAAAAATGAAAACAAAATTTTGAAACATACTTTATCTTCAATTTCGACTCTTTAAAATTCAAAATTCAACCGAAAAAAAGAAGAGAAAAACTAGCTCATTCGAATCTTTTTGAAAAAATTAAAAAAAGAATTTATGGAACATCATTAGTAATTT
The DNA here is from genome assembly GCF_033978795.1 of Nerophis ophidion. Classification (NCBI taxonomy): domain Eukaryota; kingdom Metazoa; phylum Chordata; class Actinopteri; order Syngnathiformes; family Syngnathidae; genus Nerophis; species Nerophis ophidion. Next base: position 7,816,569 of record NC_084634.1, on the reverse strand, counting down.
TTCCTGATTAAGATTAATTTTAGAATTTTGATGACATGTTTTAAATGTGTTAAAATCCAATCTGCACTTTGTTAGAATACATAACAAATTGGACCAAGCTATATTTCTAACAAAGACAAATCATTATTTGTTCTAAATTTTCCAGAACAAAAATTTTTAAAGAAATTCAAAAGACTTTGAAATAAGATTTAAATTTGACTCTACAGATTTCTTAGATTTGCCAGAATATTTTTTTGAATTTTAATCATAAGAAGTTCAAAGTAATATTTCACAAATGTTCTTTGTCGAAAAAACAGAAGCTAAAATGAAGAATTAAATTAAAATGTATTTATTATTCTTTACAGTAAAGAAATAAATAAATTTACTTGAAGATTGATTTAAATTGTCAGGAAAGAAGAGGAAGCAATTGAAAAGGTAAAAAGGTTTATGTGTTTAAAAATCCTAAAATCATTTTTAAGGTTGTATTTTTTCTCTAAAATTGTCTTTCTGACAGTTATAAGAAGCAAAGTAAAAAAAAATAAATGAATTTATTCAAACAAGTGAAGACCAAGTCTTTAAAATATTTTCTTGGATTTTCAAATTCTATTTGAGTTTTGTCTCTCTTAGAATTAAAAATGTCGAGCATAGCGAGACCAGCTTGCTAGTAAATAAATACAATTTTACAAATAGAGGCAGCTCACTGGTAAGTGCTGCTATTCGAGCTATTTTTAGAACAGGCCAGCGGGCGACTCACCTGGTCCTTACGGGCTACCTGGTGTTGGTGACCCCTGTTGTACAGTGTTAAAAGTGTGTTTGCACACAAAATGTAATATCACTTTAAAAGCTTACTGAAAGCCACTACTACCCACCACCCAGTCTGATAGTTTATATATCAATGATGAAATATTAACATTGCAACACATGCCAATACGGCCTTTTTAGTTTACTAAATTACAATTTAAAATTTCCTGGGAGTTTCGTCTTGAAAACATCATGTAATGATGAC